>NW_010339237.1:12471-53224 GCF_000700745.2 Antrostomus carolinensis
TTCATTTTCTGAGTACACCACAAACAAGACTTTTCATTATTTGACCACATGTGCTGTGGTCTGATGTGATCCCTTACACCTGTTGAGCATTATTGGCCTCATTACCAGTTATTGGGATGAGAGAAGAAATGAGGACAAGGAAATGATGTGATGAAGTGCTACCAGCTGTCCCTGACAGTGTAGGGGGATTGTCCAGTCCCTCACCCACAGTTCTGACCATGGATGGGGGCTGTAAAGGGAGCTGTTCAGGTGCAAGCTGTTCTGCACCATGGAGGCCCTAAATGTTTAAGTTGGTTTAAATGAAAATGCAAACATGAGGAATTCTCCAGAGTGTCCCAGGATGATCTTCTGAGGAACCTTTCATATGCCATGAATGACCACAGGCATATGGAGACTGAGTGTGGCTGTTAGCAATGGACGACCCAGCTAGTAAAGGCTGGACTGCTAGAGATCCAGAAACCAGGGGAGATGGACTGACAGAGGGACTGGGGAATTTGGGCTCTTAGGTTTTTAGCTCTTTGTTAATGCTCAGGTGAGTGAAATCCAGAAATTTTTTGAGATCTTCCTTGTTCCTACCACAATTTATCTGAAAATAGAGAAAATGAACTATGTGGTTGTGTTGACCAGCTAGATCTTGTGGCTCTATACTGCTGGATCTCATGCATTCACAAGCAAAAGTTGCTGTGGTTTAAAGCCTTTCTGTGACTTATGTGGCCCTAGTTCAACTCGTTGTGATGAAGGTCTCCTTTCCAAACACTCCTGGTGTTGAACAGACATGGAAATTGAGGTTGTCTCCATCAGTCAGAGTGAGTGGACAGCATGGACTAAGGTGATCCTATACCCTTGTTGTGAGAACAGGGATTGATTCCTCATGCTTTCAGCAGGCAGCTTTTGCTGTCAACAAATTCCCTTTGTAAAACACTGGGGAAATGCAGGCTGGTTGCCACTTCCTACAGGCTTTGAAATAAAACTGACTCCTCTGTAAAGGAAAGAAAAGATATAAGCGCGGGTGTTCAGGTGGCTGCAACATGCTCCCTGCCTCTTACATGGCCTCTAGGTGAGAAACACACCAGAAGGAGGGCAGAAATCCAGAGCTGCTGAAGCAGCTACAAAGGAAATGGTGTATCTGTGCATGTGTGCATTTATCTCTCTGCATGTCTGTTTCCCTGGATTTATCCTTCTCTTTCTGTGTTCAGAGCTGGTTAACTAACTTTAAAAAAAAAAAAAAAAAGGAGTACATAAATGATTTGCCAATAAAAAAATTACAAATTATTTATCTAGAGAATGTTATTTGTCTCTTTGTGGAGCTAGCCAAATTGCTGGAAAATTGATTTCACATGAAATTAGTGACCTATTAACAGTGTAAATGCTGGGGGGACACTACCCGTGAGTGCCAGCAGGCAAGCTGTTGTACACTGCTGCTGAAAGGAGGGTAAGAGCAAAGTAAAAAAACAGGTGTGAGGGTGTATGATGATGTGCTTTGTAAGTGATTCACTATTATGTTTCCTGATCTTTTAATGATTTCTTTGTTTATTTAGCATGTAATCCTAAGGTATCAGATATATATAAATGAATACTTGGAAAAACAATATTAAGCTGCAGGAATGTGCCTATAAGAAACTGCAAAATCCAGCATGTTAGACAGAGCTCTGCCTGCAAGAAGTGTGTGGCAGGCATGGCCACAGTATCACAGAAATATGGCTGTTCCTAGTAATGTAATAGTTTGTACTGTGCAAGGGATCTGTAAATCCCAAGATGCCTTGGGCAGTGAGATCTGCTGGTAGCATTCTCATCTGGGAGATGGTGAAGCAGTGGCTCAGACTAATTATCAGCAGCATCCTGCCATTGGTGGCAAAGCTGAGAAGTGGCTCAAGGTCTTTTTCCCTCTCCCCTGGGCTGCTTTGCTCTCCTTCCCCAGGGACCAAATACATGTTTATGAGGACTTTATCACAGAGCATAGTCGTGCTTTTTGCAGGGAAGGAAGTCTCTACGGCTGGCTGGACCATGAGATCTCTCACATCAGGGTTGCTTCACAGAAAGAGCTTTAATGTGCTCTGGGTATTCTAGAAGACTGGTCATTCTTGATGTGCTTACCTGGAAAGTGTAAGATCCTGCCTATGTTTCTGAATTTGTTGGTCCCTTTTAAATCCCACCCAAGCTGACAGGAAAAGAGGGTCATGGCTCTATTTCCCTTGAAACTGAAGGAAGGCTCCTGCTGACCCTGGTAATTGTCAACCAGGTACTTCTTTGTTCTGTCCCTGCAATCAGGACTTCCATCTGCTTTTCTATAAACAGAAAGCACCAACCACCTCAGAAACCCCGGTCCCTACTCTTGACAGCCGAGGTCACGCAGGACTCATTAAAGAAAGTAAATAAAGGATGTGGGCAGGCCTGGCAGCGGCAGCTTTCTTGTGGTGCCAGCAGGCCCTCTGCCAGGTAAAGCTGAACTCCCAGCGAGAGCTGCTCAGAGTGCCTTTGGGATGTGTACAGAAGAGTTCTGCGGTGAGATGAAATATTTAAAACCGCTTTTGGTTGAAGCGAGGTGGGGGAGCAGCAGCCTCTTTAATCTGTGCACAGTTTTAAGACTGTGTGTGAATCATTGATGAGGAGGGCAGAGTTTTTCTAAAGCTCTGGCAGGTCATTAAACCTGGTGATGGACTCATTAAACAGGGAGCTGCACGGAAAGCCCTGGACAAAAGTACTGGAGTATTTCACATGCATTGCCCTGTGGAGCTCCAGCACTTCTTACCTGTGACTTTCAGGGTATTGTTGCAGTATTTATTAATAAAGGAAAATGTCTTAGGCCAGTGGATATTGTTACATAAGAGGAAATGTGAAAAAAAGCTCTTTGATCTGTCAGTCAAAAGCATAAGGAGATACAGTAGTTGGAATTTGGGACTCAGAGTGTTTCTAACCATCTGATTGTGCTGCACGTGGGTCTGGGTAAATCACCTCTGCCAACTCTTTTAACTAGGACTTAACTGGGGCAGGGAAGGGGGGAGTGTTGCAGTGTTAGTGTTCCCATGGCTTCAGTGGAAGAACGTAGAAAATGACACTTTGCCAAGTGGTTTCCTCAAACTCATGTGCGTTCATAGCTTCTGCTGGCCTCAGTGCCCACACCATAGTGCTGTTTGACCTCTGCTGTACCTGCTGTTATGTGCCTTAGGCTTTTTCTGACCCACCTGCAAAGACTGTACATGCTGTTCAACGGGTTGGATAATTTTCCAGCCATTGCAATGACAAATGTGGTGTCAGATGATCCCTTCAACTAGCTTGAATTTTGTTTTCTTCTAAGAGAATTTTGCTTTTCATTAAAAACAAGCTTACAGAATTTTGCTTTTCAGTAAAACTGTGCACAGTAAAACTGTGCTTAAATGCTGGCCATAGACCTGAGTAAACCTGGCCTTATTGCTTACAGTCCCTGTGATTCATCTCTAATTGTTAATTACACAGACCTAGATACTTGGATGGTGTAAACTGGCATTAGCCTCTTGGCTTCAGAGGAGTTTATGGGGTTTGAACAATATCCCCTGATGGTCTTACATTTACATAGCTGCGTTCCAAAGCACTGTGCAAATGTTATACTGAGGAGATGATATCTGCCTTCCTCAGGGGGCTGGACATTGTCCCTCAGCTGGCAAGCAAGCAGCAAATGCCCTTTTCTGCTGAAAGGTCACAGCTGTCTGCCCTTGCTTCCCTGGCCCTCAGGAGAGAGTGGCAACAGCTGCAAAGGAAAAGATCCTTCAAATTTGTGACATGGAGGAGGAGTAAGGGGTTAGCAATGTGGAGGATGCTTCTGGTTTGAGAGCTCTTAAGTTCTTTTTCCCTTTCCTTTTGGTTGGGCTGAGAATGAAAGAACCTGGCTGCAGCTTGGAGGAAGGACTTGTTTGATATGGCAGAAGCGTGGGGATTTCTCACTCAGATGCTGGGATCAAGGCTCAGGTAAGTCCACGCATTTCTTGAAGCCGAAGTTGTTGATGAGGTAGGAAACAGCTCTATCCCCCTAGCTTGGCACGGTAGCTGCATCTTGATGTTTATGCTTTCTGCTTAAACTTTTGTTGGGACAGCTTATTTCTAAAATATAATAACTTCTGGCAGAGTAGAGTGCTGATTACCACTTACTATTGAAGTAAAAATCCAGAAGAGAAAATGAAGAAGAACTAAATAGGAAATTTACTTTCTGCTGCACGCAAAGGTATCTAAGACAAAACTGTTCTAGTTTTGTCCTCAAGTAAACAGTAATTGAGTTGTTTCTGTTGCTTGCTTTGGTTTATTGCTTGAAACAAATAAGCTCTCCCTTGAACGATCCTTTTCCAGAAATTTTGTAAGCAGCATGCTCAGTGGAGGTGGGAAGAAAGGGATGTGTGCAAATGCTTGGGAATGCACAGTTTGGAAGAGGGAGTGCAGTGAGAAAGAACAAATGAATTCTGACACTGTAAGTGAAGATTAAGCGGTGAAGAGAGTGAGACTTCAGCTGGCAGTCATTGCATTAATAGCTTGGATATTTCAGTAATCAGTTTAAAGTTGAGTTTATCAGGCATACAAAAAGCCCAGCTCTTTAAGATGTGTCATTGTAGCTGTAAGCCACTGAAAGTCAAGAGAGATTATGACGGTGTGGTGTAAAAATGCATTAATGAGATCCCGTCCATCCATTGGAGGAAGAGACAGAGGTGGTGCAGTCAGGAGTAGGTTTCTGTTACTCATGATCCCAACCTCCTGCTCAACGAGAAGCAGAGAAGGCGGCAGCTGTTATTTACCCTCTGTAGAAAGCTCAGTTACTACCTGAGGTTGAACCACCTCTGGATTTTCCTAGCAGCCTGTGGCTCTCCAGTCACATGAAATATGCCTCTGTCTGTTTTCTTTTCTCCTCTAGTTGAACAAAGTGGCCTGCAGTGGACAGACACAGCAGCATGAGTCCATTATCCTGCTCATCCTTGCCTAGATGTGCTCTGTCTGGTGCATGTCAGTCCCTCTGAAGTTGGTGGGTCTGTGGGAATGACCTGTGTGACTGTGCTCTCCTGGCCAGACCTTAATCAGATGTAAATCTGCATCAGTTTCTGGCTTCAGTGAGGCTGCAAGTAATTTGTAGTGTGTTTTGCAGTGTTTCTACTTGGTCAAGTCAGCAGGCAATTGCCTTGAAAAGAACCGGCTACCTTAGGAACCTCCAGCTGGGGATATCCAATGGTCCTGCTGTGCTGTCTGTGGCACTCCTCTGCCTGCAATTACAGGCAGCAACTCCATTAGATGCTACACTAAGAAATTAAGCTCTATATCTTGCTTAAGCAAAAACATCTTGTAAGAACTGTGCATTCCATTTTGGAGCTCTGTGGTGTGTGATCCCTCTCTTATCTTCAGTTCCTCTTGGATTTCCAGCCCTCAGATTGGAAGGAGCTCTGTCTCCATTGATTCCTCTGGTGTGTAGCCAGTCTTTGGCTGTGCTTTTTGGCATCTAGCAAAGGGCAGCCCAGGCTCTGGCTGCCATCAGCTGTCCCACAAGCAGTTACTGCAGCTGCTCTCCATTTCAGCACATGGGGAAGTTGAGCCTTTACCTAGAGACTGGAGTGGTGCTTTGAGATCCAGACCTCTGCTGGGGCTGGAGATAGTAATGGTGTCAATATGGAATATGCTTGCCTGGAAGTGTTTTTTTCTGTGCTCATGGTTGCCTTTTTTCTCTGTGACAGAGGTTAGCCTGATCCTTCTGCTAGGCAGGTAAAGGTAAAGGATGGCTCTTACCAACAGAGGAGTGAACAGCCAGCCAATCTCCCAACCCGGTGCTTCACTAGAGAGGAAAAATATCTGTGTTATATTTTCTCCTCTGGAAGGAATTTGGTGCAATTGATATCATTCCATAGTCTGTTGTGTCTTTTTGTCTTATTTCTTTCAGCAGATCAGTGTGGCGGTCTGAGGTTTTCAAATACAGCAGGACACAGAGACAAGTGGGAGAGGAGCTCAGAGCAAAAACATCTCAAAAGAAGCTACCGCTTTTCCCCAAATCTAAAGGGCTGGTAGAAGATGCATTGGGAAAGGATTAAGATGCTGAATGTAGTATATATGTCTAGAGGATAAGGAAGGGTGCATGTGTACATGCAGAATGCATGCTGGGAAATGGCCTACAAAGCAGGCCACAAAAGGTTGCTGAGAGCAGTAACATAAAATTAAGAAAAGGGGAAACTGTAGGCTGGAAAGAATTGAAATTGTCCTGGTGAGAGATCTTTAACAAACCGTGGGTAGTTTCCTCAAGGGAAGTGATAGACTCTCCATTGCTGGGGTTGTTTAAAAAGTAAACTGGATGAAACACTAAGAAATATGCTCTAAGGTCTAATCTTCTGTCAACTTGATGGATTAATGACCTAATTGGTCCTTTGGTTTTCTTCCATCTCTCAGGCCTACTGTTCTGTGAGCAGAAGCTTCTAGTCATTAGGAATAAGGCCAGGTGAAAGGAGTAGTGTTACTGCAAATACTTACTTTCAGCAATTTGGTTGTCTTCTAGACCTCTTGGCCATGAGAAAGCTTTGGTGCTGTAGAAGATGGAACAGACGTGGGGCTCAGAGAGTCCCAAACTGAAACTTTCTCTCTGCTTTCCCTATAATGACTTCAGTTGTTGCTGTGTCTCAGACAGGATGTTCCTCCAAGACCTGGCCCAAAGCAAGCTATTCTTGCAAAGCTATGGTAATTCATTGTCACCCCTAAATCTATTGGCTGAATTGTGCCAACCTACTTTTTCTGCCTGCTCCTTGGGGATTTATCAAAGCACAAACAGGCAGACAGGTTGTTTTCACATCAGACCTCATGGGTTTGATACAAAACAGATGGGAAGATTTGTGAACATCTTTCTACTTTTCTTATGTATTTTCCATCTACAAAGTTTCCTGTGCTGCTTAACTTCCCAAATGTCCCACCTTGGAATCAGGCATTTGATCAGACAAAGAGGAAGGGCACAATGGCTGTATTTTGGTGTATTTGGTGTCCTCCAGTGCATGGAAAATACTTTCCATGCACTGGAGGAAACTTTGGGATGTTCAAGAGACCAGAACTTGCCTTGCACTAAGAGAACATTGAGGTGGTTGGAGGTAAACACAGCAAGAATACAAATACAGCTAGGTCTTGTATCTATCTCATTTAATTGCAGTAATGATGAAGGGCATCCTTTTTTCTTCCCATTCTCCTTGACTGTTTACCCTTCCCTTTGCCTCTTTCTGTACCATTTGGGATAAGTGGATCATTGCTGCAACTACTATGCTACTATACTCAAAATTTCAAGTGCTGAGAAAACTGTCTTGGCTGTAATTTCCTTGTCATCCCTTTCTCTTTGTACATCTGCTAGTAAAGCAGCCTGGCAATAGACAAAACTTTATATACATTAGACATGCATTTGCATTTGAAGAAGGAAATCAGATATGCATGACTCATCCTAATTTAGACTTACAGACTGTTTAAAAAAGTCAAATTTTGATTTCAGGAAGGTAATCTAGAAACAATTTCCCTTGGTGTAGGTTTGGTGATGGTGTGTTTTTTTTTTGTTTGTGTTTCCCCAACCCTCCCCGGCTGCAGTTTAAATGGTGGAGTTCCCAGGGCATTCAATAAAAACTTCCTCAATTGATAGAAGTGATCTCTGGATCATAATTTCTTTTCAGAGTCTTCAGATCTGGTCCCTGTGAACTTCTGAGCATCATCAGTCCCTCTAAGCTTGGATGGAGTAGGCTGGGTCTTGGCTGGATTTGGCCCCAGTATTTTTTTGTGTACCTGAATTTGCTCAGCTCTAGTCTTTTTCTTATCTTCAGTGACTTGTCAAACTACTTACAGGTGTTTATTCCCTTGGAGCTTCTCATCAGATTGCATTTGCTGCTTTTAACTTGGCCAGCATAACCTTAGCGAATGCCACTCCAAACGGCAGCTCCTATGACTCCTCTTATGTTTTACTTTTCATTATTTCAGTGCTTACTGTTCTGTTCAGTACTACCCAGTTGTAAAATTACCACAATGAAATGGTAGTGGAGTGGGACCACTGATCTTCTGTCTATAGTTCAGGCTAAACTTAAGTTCATTGGCATATAGAGCACAAACTTTATGCTGAAAGGAGATTTCTGGACACTGCATCCCTAGCTTGTCCAGTGCAACACAGGATTTAGGAATGTATGGGAAGGGATGTGATTGCACGTGTGAAGGCTAGTGTGGCTCTTGGGAGTCCTTTGAGAGAAGCAGTAGTGGGGTTTTTAGCCAGCGAAGACCAGTGATGGAGGGAGATGAAACTGGTTAATGAGTGATCTGCTGATATCAAATGCTGGAAGATTAGAAAAATAACAATGTCTTCTGAAAAAAAAAATGGACTAGAGTCACTTGGAAGGGAATGGTACATAGCCCTGGCTGTGGGCAGCAATCCCAAACTATGCTATCTCTCAGTAACTGGGTGGGAAATCAAGGAAAGAGGTACTGATGACAAATGAAAAAAGTAACTTTAATAAATATGGAAAGGTTATGAATACCCAGTTATTCAGTGTCCATATGCAGTCCTTTCTCCAGCTGCTAAAACTGAGGGGGAAAAAAAGTACAAAGGCTTTCAACAGATATTCATTGGCAATTAGAAGGGAAATATCCACTGTGCTGTGTCTGTTTCTCTTGGCCACTTCCAGTTAATGAATGCCCTTAGAATAACAGCTCTGCTATTGAGCCAAAGCAAATTTTGCACCATGTCGGTTAGTTATGTGTGCCCTGCGGACAGAGAACAAAAGTGCTAATGCATGATTTATGTATCAAACCAGCGCAGCAACATTAACTAGCTAAGCCACACAATGCACCTATTGAATAGAGACTGCATCTCCATAGGCTAAAGTGCTTCTTGACCTGACCCATCTGCTTTGCTGAGGTTGTTCTAGCTGTTCCTCCCCCTGCCTTTGGAGGTAAAAGTATCCTCTGTGTTACTGCTGTCATGCTCAAGCATGACAGGGGGGAAAGTTACAGAATCACAGAATGTTGGGGATTGGAAGGGCCCTCGAAAGATCATCCAGTCCAACCCCCCTGCCGGAGCAGGAAACTAAACAAAATTACACAGGAAGGCGTCCAGGCAGGGCTTGAATGTCTCCAGAGAAGGAGACTCCACCCCCTCCCTGGGCAGCCTGTCCCAGTGCTCCGTCACCCTCACTGTAAAGTAGTTTTTTCTCAAGTTTAAGCGGAACCTCCTGTGTTCCAGCTCACACCCATTGCTCCTTGTCCTATCCTTGGGCATCACTGAGAAGAGCCTGGCTCCATCCTCATGACATTTGCCCTTAACATAGTTGTAAACATTAATTAGATCTCCCCTCAGTCTCCTCTTCTCCAAGCTAAAGAGCCCCAGCTCCCTCAGCCTTTCCTCGTAAGGGAGATGCTCCACTCCCTTAATCATCTTCGTGGCTCTGTGCTGGACTCTCTCAAGGAGTTCCCTGTCCCTCTTGAACTGTGGGGCCCAGAACTGGACACAATATTCCAGATGCGGCCTCACCAGGGCAGAGTAGAGGGGGAGAGTTCCGTGCTCATCTGCTGTACAACAATGCGGATGCAACATTATTGACCATGGCTGCATTATTAACTGAGCTGCATGTAGCTGCTGAACTGGGGGATGCAAGGGGGTAACAGAAAGGTCTTTCTAGGTAGGTTTCATCAGTTCATAGTCAGTTCATCAATGGTATGAATATATCAATTTTGGGGGGTTAATATTTTCTTTTAGAACTTCATAGCAAATCTGTGGTTCTCCCTTCTCTATTCTGCTAAGGCCTGATGGAGGCGGAATGGGGAAAGGGCACATGTAAAGAGACTAAATCAGAACTGTAAGCCTGAGAGGGATGAGACAGTTTGACTCAGAAGGCAGATCACTTTCCTCCTCCTGGCTTTTCTGTTGGGGTGCTCTCAGCAGCAGCCAAAGGCTGATCATTGTACCCTGAAGCTGGACTCTGTTCTGAGCTTGTCTACTGCTCCAGGGTCTGTGTGCCTCTTGGAAATGCTTCTTGTGCATGACCTGCTGTAGGCTGTGTCTTCAAGCTGTGTAGGTTTGTGGTACAGAAGCAATAATATATGAAATGCAAGTAATAGATATGAATGTAAAATCAAGAATGGCTATTTATTAATAATACCTATTCTCTGTCTGCCATTTGGCAAACACAGCTGGACTGCCCTATAAAGAAATTCAAATGACTTCTAGGAATAGATATTCACTTGCTCTGTGAACTTTTTATAAAAGGCACATTACCTGCAAGGCTATGCCATTTTCCACGGATCCTTACCTCTTACAGTTTTATTTCTATTGTTGATTCATAGTGTGAGGCTTAGGAAAGCCATGTGTAACCCAGCAGGTGGTTGTCACCTTTACCTTGCTGGCAAAGTGTGGTGTCCTGGTTTTGCTAGGATAGAGTTATTTTTTTTCTTAGTAGTTAGAAGAGAATAGCTGTGTTTTGGTTTCAGTGTAAGAGTTGTTATGAGAAGAATATTGATAAAAGTACTAATGTTATTAGTTGCTGCTGGAGCTCAAGGCCATTGTGTTTGGCTGGTTCACAGCTGCATTAGGACTGTGAGGGAGAAGTGTAAATAGCAAAACCCCAAACTGACACTTGGATATCAATGAAATATTCCATATCATATCACGTCATGTTTAGTATATTATCCGGGGAGGACCGGAAAGGGAGGTGACTCTCTCTGGCTTTCACTCGGGTTCTTGCTCTTCTGGGATTGTGGTTTTGGTTTGGGATTGTTGCTCCTCTGGGATCGTTATCTGGGAACGGGCCAGGCTTATCAGTGGGTGGTAAGCAGCCGCACTGGGTTATCACTCATTTGTATATTTTATTACTGTTGTCATTATCACTACTATTTTAATATTAGTTTGGTTTTGGTTTTTTTTAAAAGTTTTCTTTTATTTCTATTATTAAACTGTTCTTATCTCACCCTACAAGCCTCATAATCCTTGCACCCCCCAATCCTCTCCCCTGTGTTGGCTGCTGGCCAAGGGCTAGCCCAGTGAAACTATCACATGTGGCAACAGGATAAAAGTTGGGAATGATCTTCTCTATTGATTTAACATAACTTCTGTTCAGCAGAGAGCACAGTTAAATGCAGATATACAACTCTTCCTGGCTGTGTGGTCCTACCACCCCTTGACATGGGTGATAGTGAATAGGAATATAACTTCTAGCTGTCAAGGTGTTTCATCTTTTGAACCTGTGCCATGTTTTAAAAAGTGCAAAGGCTGTTCTTTAGTGTCTCTGGCACTGTGTTGGCTCAGCTGGAAATCCTGGCTTTGGGAGTTAGTCCACCTGTAAATGGAGAGATTGCAGGAGAAGGGAACAGCTACAAAACATCATCCTCTTTTTGTGGTACAAAGATGTTCTCTGCTGTGCTCACTCACCACCTGGGGTTAAGTGGTAGACTTTGTTCCCAACTGAGCTGAAATGGAACAGCGTTGTACAGAGCTCCTTGATCAAGCAGATCTTCTTTCTATGAGTCAGTGTTGGGATGCTCCTCAGTGATATTTACTAATGCCCTTACAATGGCTGTCCCTGCAAAAGAGCTGTGGTGTGTTTGGAACTGGCACGGTGCTTTTCACGATCTTAAGTGTGCCTATTAAAACAAAAAAAGGCCATATTGAAAATCAATTTTCTCCTTGCAGGTCTTGAGCAATTTTGTAAGATATAATAAGATGAGCAATCTGGTTCTGGCAGTGAAAAGAACAGATGCCAAGCTATAATTTCCCTTACCAGAAAATGCTGTGGAGTCACTTTGTGTTGCAGAAAGAAGAATCTGTGTTATTAATAGAGGACAGTTAAAACCTGGAGTCCTGAGAGCATGCACTTCATCTGGTCTGTGCCATATGGAGGATGGCAGACAGGGACACATCTTGGTCAGCCAGGAGAGAGGTAACAAGACCTTGGAGCATAAGAGGTTGCCTGTACCTTGACTGAGCAGCGGAAACTACTGGGTAACACGTCCCATAACACCAAGGGGTCGTGTTTCTGACTGTAGGAATTCTTGCCTTTTTTTTTTTTTTTTTTTTTTCTTTTAGCAGGGACAGCCTCCATGGAAGTTGTCAGAGTAAAGCTGACATTGTCCGCTTACACAGAGCTGGTAGCTGTGGGGTGCTGACTCAGGTCCTTTGCATACTTCTCAGCTCAACAGACTCAATAAATTTTTCAAAAAGAAAAAAGAAATAATCTATTAAGAGTGCTGAAATTTGCCTGTGTTAATATATTCCTTCTCTTATCTCTAGAAAGATCTTAGGTCTGTTACTACCACCTTCTTTTCAAGGTCAGACACCATCCAGCTTCTGGAATAATACCAACACCCCTGCCAATTTGTTCTGTGGATACAGATGTGCATCACTTTTAAGGCAGGTGCTGGCTGGTGCAGGGTCACAGGGGTAAATTCTCACCTGAATTTACTGCATTTTTATATCCCTGGGCAAGCAAACCCTTACTCATCTGAACTGTCTTCAACTTGTTCCCTATTCTGGCCAGCTCTCTCATCTCCTTATTAGCATTGTGTTAAATACTGGGTCACAACTAACCTTTTTTTTTTTTTTTTTTTTTTTGTTTTCCTGGAGGCTGTGGCAGAGATAGTATTGCATTCTCAGCATCATCAGATTTTTTTCTTCTCCATTAACTGATAGGCTTATGCTTTTCTTTGCTCTCCTCTTACTTTTAATGTATTTATAGAGCCTTCTTTGTTGCTTTTATGCCCTTGTTAGTTGTAATTCATTTTATGCCTTAGCCTTTCCAATTTATCCCTGCATGCTTGTGCTATTCCCTTATACCCTTTCTTAGTTGCCTGTCCTTGTTCCCACTTTCTATACAGTTGCTTTTTGATTGTTCGGTCTTTAAAGTGCTCCTAATGTAACCATATTGGTTTCAAGCTATGTTTGCTATCTTTCCTCTGTACTCGGATAGACTGCTATTGTGCTTTTGATACAGTCCCTTTCAGCACTACTAGATCTCCTGCATTCCTCTCTACCTTAGATTATCTTCCCAAGAGACCATGCCTCACAGTTCTGAACATGTTGAAGTCTGCTGCTTTTTTCTTTTTTCTTCTTTTTTTGAAGTCCATTGTCCTCATTCTCCTGGTCTCCTTTCCCTTTCTCTGCTGTTTTATGATCACTTCCACCTGCATTGCCTTCCACCTTTCAGTCCTTAGTAGTTTTTCCTTATTGGAATCAAACCTAAATACCCACCTATTTCCTATAGTTTTCTTCACCTTTTAAAACAAAGACTTTTCACCGACACAAGGAACTTAGTCTCTGTGTCCTACTGTACTGTTTTGAGTAACACTCCCCACCCCCCCCCCAAAAAAAAAAAGTGATATTTCTGCTATTTACCCAGAAAAGACTAATCCACTTGCTTTTCTTTGGATCATCCTCTCTTCTTCACTTTCTCTAAGTCAAGAGATCTGGAACAGGGCCTGACATTTCTCCTGTTTCTGAGCTTCAAGGTGCAGAATCTCTTCCCTTTTTCTATGTTGTCATTCCCTATATATAGCTTTTCTTATATTTTTTCTGTGTGGCCTTATTTCTGATAACATCATTGTAAGTATGGAAAATCCCCAAAGTTAGACTGTGGTGGTTTTAGCCTGTCTGGCAGCCAAACACCCATTTACTCACCCTTCCTCACCCAGGAAATAGGGGAGAGAATCAGAAGAGTAAAAGTGAGAGAACTTGTGGGTTGAGATAAAAACAGTTTAATAATTTAAATAATAGTTAAAATAATAATGATAATAACAGTAATAATGGCATATACAAATGAGTGATGCACTGTGCAGTTGCTCTCCACCTGCCGACTGACATGATCCTGGAGCAGGGGCAATCCTGAAACTGCAATCCCAGAGAGAAAGTGAGCCTGAGAGATCCCCAAGATATTTCTGTCCAACTCTCATCAATAGACTGAACAAGATGATGTATGATATGGAATATCCTTTTGGCATACCCAAATGCCAGTTTGGGTTTGCTAATTTACTATGCTCCCCCCAAGTTTCTTCTGTACCTGTAGACCAGCAAAACATGGAAAGTTGGAATGTCCTTGATTTTCTTAGTAACAACTAAAAAAATCAGTATGTTATCAACATTCTCCTCATAACAAATCCCATACTGAAACCAAAACACAGCGCTATTCTAGCTACTAAGAAGAAAATTAGCTCTATACTAGCAAAACCAGGACCCAGGCCAAGTAAGTGAAAGCAGAATAAGATCCTCTGTAATCCATTCCAGAAATTGCTTTTTCCTTCACAGTGAGCTTTGAGCTATTGTGGAACATCTCTAGTCATTACTGGAATCCGATACAAAAAACTGGTAAACTAATGCTGCCCTATTACAGCTTTGTTTTGAATGCTGTCTTCTCCTCTACTTAACATGCTGTATCAACAGAAATATTTACTATGCAGTTTGAGGACAATGCTGCTACTAACAAGTAATAGGATGAGAGGAAATGGCCTCAAGTTGTGCCACAGGCAGCTTAGATTGCATATTAGGAAAAACTTCTTCACTAAAAGGGTTGTCGAGCATTGGAACAGGCTGCCCAGGGAAGTGGTTGAGTCACCATCCCTGGAAATATTTAAAAGACTGTAGACTGGCACTTAGGGACACTTACGGTGGACTTGGAAGTGTTAGGTTTATGATTGGACTTGATGATCTTAAAGGTCTTTTCTAACCTAAATGATTCTATGATTCTACTTGTTTCTCCAGACCACAGCTACCTGGTCTTATAACTCTGTGAATCAAGAAACTACATCAATACTCATTTGTCTCTTCCCCTCACAGTGTTTGCAGTCAGACCTCCTGGCTTTCTGTGAAAATATAATCGGTCTCTTTTCCAAACACAGTGTAATTGCAAGCTTGGCTGCTCTTACGTGAAGACTGATGCCACTGGTTTAGATGCAGAAACAGATAAAGGTGGATGTGAAAGGAGGCGAGCAGTTTCAGTAGGACTGATGCATTGAAGGAAACAATATAGATGCAGAACAATAATAATTTTTATTGTACCTACAACCCCCTGCACTATCTGATATATTTGTAAGTGCTCTCCATCAGCACAGGACCTATTAGCTGGGTATTTACTTGTATAAGACCCAAGAGTGTAACATCAGGAATTTTTACCACTAGAGCAGAAACATCTGCTGTTCCCTTCTTTGGTAGCAACCATAAGTGATTATTCTGGACCTGTGACAAAGGGTGGCATGGTGCACATCTTACTAATGAGGGCAAATGTATTAAAATAGGAGAGATGAGATGCTTAAAAGCCTCCTGTCACCCTGTGCTTAGGGCTGAATGCTGGTGGTGTACTTCATTTTTCAGTGAGTCAATTTTCAATATGTTTCTAGTGATAGGAAGGGATTCACAACATAGTTCAGACTCAGGTCTGGAAGGTTTAAGTTCTGTTTCCCTTCTTCTGATTCCCCTCTACAGTTGCTTCAACTTGTAAGTAATTTGCCAGAAAGTGAGGCGGGGCGGAGGGGGGGGAATGTTTTTCCAGTCTCTGCTCCAAATAGCAGAATTTGCACATCTTCCCTGTTAGTAAAAAAAAATGTATCTAGGTATTTAAAAATTTTGCATATTTTGTAATCTTAACCACAATGTAAAGCCATAAATGCACACTGGTCCAGTGCTGTTTATTACAGTGCCTCTAAAATAGCATAACATTTAATTCAGTGTTTTTCTCATTTTGGACAATTTCAAAAAGAATCCTCTTTGATAGGTTTTATGCTATGGTTTCTTACCATCTAATTGTGAGTCATAAAGCACCCAGAATGTGTTGCTTATGTAAGTATTTTTGCTTTTGTTTAATTTGGCAAAAATAATTTTTTAAAAAATCACAGATTCACAGAGAAGCTTGAAACTAGGAATTCTAACTGGTTCAAAATTCAAAGTAATTGGAAAGTTGGGGTACATTATCTACTTTTGCTCCCATCCTATAAAACTTAGCAGATCATTTGCCATTCATGTAGGTTGGTCGATTCAGCTACATGTCAAATGGTTTGACTGCCAGCTGGGTTAACAGTGGTAGGTTCAAGTTTCTGCTCTGCTCTAGAGTTAGTCTGTTATCAAAATCAGAGGTGTTCAGTAGCATAACTCTGAAGAGGGGTTAGAGATATAAGTGTTTGATTTGGATATCACAATTTCTGAAGCCCCCATTTGTTAAGGGTATATGTAAATACCTCTTTCTAGTGTTTGGAGGCTGTAAACTTTAAAGGTTCTTTAGTAATGAACAGCTGAGACAGAGCTTGTCTACAGAAGTAAATTCAGGGGAGGTACAGGGTATCAACTAATGGAATAAATTAGCCTCCTAAACTCACATGAATGCCTTCATTCAGAAATAAAGTAGATTTGGATTAGAGGAATGAGTGGCAGGGCTTGGAAAAACTTCCAGAACAATGTTGCCCATTTGGGAGTTTAAAGAACCGTAATTTATGTGTGCTGCCTCCATGCCACTTGCTGATTCACCTCATCTTTTCCCAGTATTCCCATGATGAAATAGGCTACAGTTAAATCTGATACTCAATTATCTCAGCATAATCCTAAGGCTTAGGTTTCCTTTGCAAACACTGATAGCAACAGATTCAAAACCTATTCTCCACAACTGTAACTGCTGTCAATATTTCCCCTCTCTGGCAGCATTCCAACATCTGCTCCAGCTGGGCTATTCAACCATCTGTGCCAAGTAAGAAGAATTCTCTGCATCTCACCATATCCGTATGTCTCTGCCACACTGACATATTTTGAGCCTCACACCCTGTCTCACAGGGACATCCCAGTGGTGCTTCATACCCAGGCTGAGAACTGCAGCAGTAGGTTCCATAGATGTTGAACAGAAGTGCAAGGCCTTGTACTGGCCTCTTCTCAGGGAAAAATTAGCAGTGAATTGGTCTTCATATTGGTCTTATTTTCATATATCAGTCTTCTTTTGCACACTTGCTAATTTTTAACCTAGACATGAAAACAAAAGCTGTTTTCATATACACTCTGAACTAACTGAGGTCAGCATTCAGCTCTGAAGGAAAGAATTTGTAGCATTAACAAAGAATTATTAGGGACGCCTGTATCATCACATGAAGTATAAACCTGCCTTCTGCGTGCAACAAGATAACAACCGGCTGTCCAGGGATCTTTAACCTTTGGAGCTGACAGCATGAGGATGAAAACAGAAAAGCTTTCCTATTAGAGCAGGGGGATCAGAGGAGGTCTTTGTAATTACTAGCCATTAAATAAAATATGCTCCTACGTCTTCAAATGCTAAGGCACATGTATAATTAGCTGATAAACTGCAAATGAATAATTACCCAGCAGCAAAAGCCAGAGGAGTTGAAGGAATGCTGTTCACCTTCTCTCCTTGCAGGGAAGAGCACTATGTAAATTGTTTATTTTAGTGAAAGGTTGGTTATTTGATGTTAAATGACACAATGACTATCTGAACTAGGAGACAGCATTTCACAAGTTGTCCCAGGATTTGCTGTTTAATGAACTGCTGGTGAGATTTGTGTAGCTTGGAGATGAATGGTGGCTGTAACTTCAGTTATTTCACGTGGGCTGGGTTAGCACACAGACAATCTGAGGGGTCTGAAACAGAAGCTGCTGCTGAGCTACCTGGTAGTCCCTCTGCCCAGGCAGGTTAGCAGCCTGGGGATGTTTGTAAGACTGGGGATCAGGTCCGGATCTGCAGGATGGAGGTTGGAGTTTCAGCTGCCTTTTGCTAGTGCAGTGTTGATGATGTGAGGATTGCTCCAACATGCTGATTTACATGCCCTGTGATGTGGCTGTGAGGTATGGATCCTCATTCCGGTTGCTGTGCTGAGTTGCCGCACATCAACTGAGCTGCAGTAACTGTCCCTGGCTTCTGGGTCAAAAGGAAAACAATGCAATTAATTTCAATCTCCTTTCATTGCTAAGTAATCTGTGGTTACCCTTTTTCTGATGTAAGAGTGTTTCCATGTTTACAGTACCTCAGATACATAACCAATTAAATGCCTGTACGAGCCTTTCTTATCTTCATAACTACTGAAACTCTAAAAATAATTTCCATCTAGACATGTTAATGTTTTTACAGTTGGCAAAAATGGGAATGTAACAAATGGAATCAGACACAAGGAACTGAAATCAGATTTTCTTCTGACTAACTCCCAAGTTCAGGAGTTTTCAGACCAAAGAATATAGATAGAAAGGTATTGACTGTCCTGAGTACTTCCAAACCTCAACAGCTTTGGTAATGTAACTCTGTGCCTAATCTGAAGCATCCTTGTTTTGCATTCGAGGAGTGGGCTGTTGAATGGAATTACAGGTTTGCTTGCAGTACGTTACTCAGCCTTTAGATGTCTCCTGCTGCTGGAAACAGTTTGGAAAGGGCACTCCGTGGTTAACAAGAAAAAGAAAGAGTAAATTTTGCTGAAGCCTCTTTCTGTTACCTTTAATGGGTGGCTTTTAATGTTTTTTCAGAAAAACTCTAATTCCGTATACCATGACAGCAAACAAGGAGGGGTGATGTTTATAGTTTCCGTAGCTTACAATTAAGTCTAAACATAACATTTTAAGTATATCTGTATTTCTGAAGTTTGAACACCCAGAAAGGAATTCATGATCATATAACAGCAAAGATTTTTTTTTTTCAACATTGGGTTGACTTATGTTCTAGAAGAAATAGCATTGACATGCTGGAAGCGACTTTAGAATTTGCCTCTTTAATAAGTACGTACATAAAAAGGATTAAAAATTATTTCATATGCATAAGATCTTATTCTCAAATAATCCCACAGCATTTTGCAGATGGATGTACTAACCAAAGCCAGTGAAAAAATCAAACATTAAATATAACCTGAGAAGCGTTAAGTTTCAGAAAAGTTTGAGGATTTTGAAAAACTGAAGGATTGCTCCAGCAGTTGTTTTAAAATGAAGTGTTTTTCATTTTCCTGTCTCTCTGGTTTGTATAAAACTATTCCCACCAAAAATATGGTTTTGTTCTACAAAAATTATTTGAGAATCTGTTGTGTTTTTATTTTTTTAAATTAAAAATACACCCACTATGAGCTAATGTAAATCTGATAGCGTTGAATATGGCAACAGCTGAACAGTGAATGACTCCGTCACTCAGATTTAACTCTGGGAGTCAAGGCTATGACATAATAAGTCAAAACGCATTCCTGTGTGACCTACTGCAGGCGTTCCTGCTCTGGCAGGGGGGTTGGACTAGATGATCTTTCGAGGTCCCTTCTAATCCCTAACATTCTGTGATTCTGTGAAAATTGGAGGAAACTTAGGAGAGTTGTGGTACAGAGGGTTAAAATCTGTTTGGGAGAGGAAGGCTTATGACCTGCTTCTTTCAATCAGTGCACTGCTGTTTTGATTATCAGGATTAATGATCTTGACCTTTAGCTTTTAATCAAAGGGCAATGTCCTCAGTGCAATTCATTTCTCCCATGGAATAGTTGGTTTAGAAGCCATTAAAGTACCTTCAGAATTTCCAGTGTTGCTAGAAGCAGCTCTGATTGAAGTCAGTGGATAGTTTCTGGTTGGCATTGATTACGCAGTTTCTTCATCCCACTACATTTTTTGAAAACTCAAAAGCTTTCTGGTTTGAGAAGTTTCTGGATATACTGGTGACAGAATGAGCAGTGTAACCTGGTGGAAGGAGGTGTGTGTAATGGGCAGGCAAGAAAGTTTTCCCCCTGACAATCATTGCAGGTTATGTGACCAGAGCCTGTGAGGCTTTAGGTCAAAGGCTTCAGCTGCCACAAGGATCTCCGCTTCAATCTGGTCCCCAATATATGTTATGCTTGTGAGGACATAGTTTCCATGTCTCTGCTTCTCAGACTCTTTTCTCTGTATGAAGAATTAAGCAGTCCCTGTGCTGATTCCACAGGCCAGCAGTTATCTACAACAAAGGTCCCGGTCTGAACCGGACACAGAAGAGACCTCAGCACAGATTTCCCACACATTCCCCTGCTGGTAGGTTATGAGGTGTGCTGGGTTACATGAACATCCATGTCTAGATACTGACCAGAAATCCCAGCCTTGTCAAGAAAAGTTTCTTCTGAAAAGAAAAAAAAGTTTGAACTGACAATTTTTTGTGAAATACAGGTTTGGATTCAAAAATTCCTGTGCTGCTCTAGTTTTAACCCTGCTTAGCTTGTGAGATCTGATTCGATCAAAGTACGTATCGACATGGCTGCAAGCACAATATACTCTGTGGCAAACCTTAAAATGTACAAAAGAAGGGGAAATGAAATTCATTTTCTTCTCAGTAGGCTTTCTGGAACACTTTAGTATGTAAAACACAACATTGTTCATAGCCATGTCTTGTCCTCAGGGTGCCAGCTCCTAAATTCTGGAGGCCTTTAGAAGCACGGCACAGCAGTGTTTGATAAGAAACATCTCCTTAAAATTTTAGCCTGGGCTCCTCCTATTTCTTATTTCCATTATCAAGTAAAATAAAAGGAGGAGGGGAATTCCAAGCACTGAATTCACTGGGACCAGAGAGGAGGTAAAAGAAGAAAGCTTTATTGTGAAGCCTTTTGCAGCTTTTTGAACTGTGCCCAATTAGGATGGAGAATACTTGGTCTTACTCAAAAGTAGCTAAATTCATTTTCCCTTTGTGCGAGCATTCAGTATGGAAGAAGCCATTTGGCTCCCAGAGAGTAAGGAGAATAGAAATAAGACTAGTACACTGAATAATTTTACAAATTAATGCTTGTGTTCTTGGATGGGACAAAATGATGTCTTCCACTTTGCATCCGTAGCACTGCAGTGAGAATTGGCTGTCTGTTGCTTTCCTGTCTGTTACTCTTTTCTTCTGTTTATATGAGGAAGTTAGGGATGGTACAAGGGAGGTTCCTAATGAAACTCACGGGGAAAAAAAAGAAGAAATGTTTGAAATGAACAGAGGAATCATTAACTCTTTCATATGAAGTTTCCAATATCAGTCAAACCTCTGAGTCTTTATGAACCACTGAAACTATTCTATAAAAGGAGGATGGAGTAAGGGACTTCTCCAAGGTCGTGAACTGAATGCACTAAATTGTGCCTCTTAGCTCTGAAGAAAGCTCTTATTTCATGATGCCAATCTTCACTGGAAGTATAAAATGTTGGAAATCTTACAGGAAGGATGGTTCTTTAAATGGTTCTGATCTAACTTTTCACTTCCAAGAGCTTTAGAAGAAGGGTGTGATTTTTAACATCCTTAAGAAAAATTGAGATCTATCGGGAGTGGTTTAGATCAAAGTGGTCATTCCCGAGGGTATAGAAATAGATTAGGCAAGTTCTGCTAGCTGTATCTTCTGTAATTCTTTGATTACCTCTCATTTCATACTGTATCCTGAAGATATCGCAATATTTATTTCTTCTCCTCAGTGGTTTTTTTGCTCACTCATGGCAAGGTTTAGGACTAGAAGGCACATTATTGGAACATGTTACATTGAGATGTTAATCAGCTGACCTCTACAGAAGACACGATACATTACTCACATTACACTGTTGTAGTTATGCCTGTCTTTTTATTTATCAGATTTATTGAGTCTTTATTTTAGAACAATCTCAAGATATATCAAATGCTAATTTTTAATTACACAAGCAGAGGTGAAAGTGCTTAAGTATTTAAAGAGTAACTGAGTTAACTCATCATACATCTGCTAGCAGTTTGATCTTTTCTGTCGCCTAGTACTGTCTTCCTATTAGCTTTGACTATACTGGAAAACTACTGTTGATTTACTTCCTGAGTCTTTTCTTATCGAGAAGAGCTTTACGCAGTTCTAAAATATTTATGTAGAGAGAGGGAAGGCTTCATGCTTAGAAAAGTTCCATTTAAGAAAATGGCTGTGTTTGATTTACCTTTGCCTTAGGACTTCCAGGCCAGCATTCTCAGCCCAAGGCTCCTAAGATCATGGAGTGCATGAGATTTTCTGATGTTACTCATAGTCACAAAAAGTTAGGGAGCTAAAAGTGACATTGAGACTGTATTGTTCTCTGAAGTCATAAAAATGAAAAACTTAAGGGGCCTTTTAGGATTTTACTCTGAGATCGTGACACCAAATCATTGCATAAACGAAGTGGCAGGACAACCAGGTGCTTGAAAAATGCAGTGAGCTGCATTAGGTCAACAGGATTGTTTCTTCTTTGGTATCATGCAGAAGTGAGAATGAGTGTAAATTATTTTGCCGCTGGTTTTCTGTGTGATGTTTGACTAGTCATTTGAACTTTCTGTCCGTAATTTCCTAGCATGTGGAGAACTGAAATCACTCTGTGTCTGATTTTTGGCTAGAACAGAGAGGTTTGGGTTCTGATCTTGACCACATTAATGAATGTTTGATTCTGCTTCCTTTGTAATTCACAGAATCACAGAATGGTTTGGGTCGGAAGAGACCTTAAAGATCATCTAGTTCCAACCCCCCTGCCATGAGCAGGGACACTTTCCAGTACACTAGGTTGCTAATTCTCTTAAAGCAAAGTGGTTTCGTCTGTTGGTAGATTACTTTCCTCCTTCAAAATGGCGGACAGAAAATTACCCCAAAACAATCTCTGTCAGTTATGGTCTCTTCAGGACCAAATTTCATTCAGGAGAATAATGAACAGCTTCAGAGAGTCATACTCCAGCTGAATTGTAGCAAGCAATAGGATTGCCTGGGCAGTAAACAGAGAAGGATGTTTTGGTGTTACCTGCGTGTATTGAGTAATGCATTGATTCTGTCCTTAAAAGGAAGCACTTCAGAGCTTGACTTAGGGGAAGGCGTAAATAATTACAAGAGGATGATGTCCCTTCTGAACAGATCCAAGAATGCTTGGCAGCCACAGGCACTCTGAATGGGAGTGCAAACAGCTTATAGACAAGTGTCAGGACACTAGGGAGTATTATATGTGCAGAGATGTCAACAACAGCACTCCAGAAGTTGATGGGGGCAGAGTCTCTTCTTGTGAAGGTAATGCTTTATAGTTTTTTGTAGATCAAGTAGTACTTAAATCAGCAGTGAGAGCAGGGCTGGGCTCTAAATATCCAGCCTCCTGTAGGTCCCAAATGATGAAAGGTGAGAGGAAGAGAAGTTTTAATCTTGATCTTATCTCATTCTAGATCTGTGCCACAACCAGCTCCCCTGGTTTCCATACTGTTTCTTGTTGATTTGGTCATACACTTCTTCAGTCCTCTTAATCTCATTTTCTGAACTGAAAGAAAATCCCATATTATTATTTTGTTCCTCATTCCCTTATCTGCCTAGCTGTAGGGACAGTTGACAAACCTTAGTTGAGCTCAGCCTATGAGTATAACTTGCTTTAAGACTACTTTCCCTTTCAATCACAGCCTGGGGATCTCGGAGCTAGCAGTAAGCAAAAGATCACAGGTCAGGATGAAAGTTCTTGGGAGACTGAAAAGGCTTCTTGTCAGTCCACACTAGGCTGCCTTTAAAAGTTAAGTTGCATGAGGAAAGTAGGCTGAGACCTCCAAGGTATTAGATTACTCTAAGGTAGTGCCATGCTTAGGGAATATGAATCTCTGTAAATGGTTCTACTGGGGACTGAGAAACTAGTTGCACATCACATAATGTGTCATACATGTGCTCTGCTGTTTGCTAACACAGCAGTTCCCAAAGATGGCACTTCACTGCCTGACCTCCAGAGAGGCACAAGCAGAACAGAAAAGCACCGCACCAAGAACTACTCAACAGAGGCCCAACGCTCCAGCTGCCAGAGGAGATTGATCATCTTTGCATTGCAGAAGAGTGAGATTTGCATTACAAAAAAAGCTCTTGGAGAAAACAAGTCTCGGTGGCTTCAAAAGTTGTGCTTCCATGGAGCTCCTTACAGTGCTTTCTAAGTAAATTGTCTTAGGATATTTCATGGGTGCTTATCAGCCCAGAATAGTTCTGGAGAAAAATTTCTGCCTAAATTGCTGCCTTTGTAAGTCCCTTGACTGAGGAAGTCTTGTAAGAATCCCCTTGGAAGGCTTTTCTGGAGACAAAGGAGGCTTAGAATCTCCAAAAAAATGTAGAAATTTGTAAATGAAAAATTGACAAAGACTTCAGATAGCTCATTTGATTGGACGCTATAAATGCACTTTATAACAAACCTTTGTTGTGGCAACAATCCATCACCTACTTCTCTTCATGAATTTCCGAGGCTGTCTCTGGAGCTTGGTGGGAACCCATCTGGTGGTTGAATCCCTTCTGGGAGACTGCAGTGACTTGTTTTGTGTTCATAGGCTTTTGACCTCTACTTAATGGTCAGACAGCAGGGAGTTAAGAGCAGAATGGTGAGGAGGGTGCAGAGGAAAGGTTTTTCACCCTGTGTTCCTGAGGTTGTCTTAATTAAAGCTTAAAGGGCAAGTGGTATTTTTTCTTCTTATGCACATTGAAAACAACTGCTTGTATGTGTCAAAACTGTTTCATTGCCTTCATGGCCTTCTCTGTGTATTGATTTACTCAATTAATGGTGCATGGCATGTTTCTATTTTTAACAAAACAATGGAGGATTTCTGACATTTAAAGGATTGGATAATGCTCATGAAACACATGTGCTGTTTAGGACAGTCTTTGGTATAGAGATCCATAGGGGTTTTTTGACCACATACTTACAGCTTCTACAAAGCATCCCACCCTTCCTGTTTTGGCAAAGTATTTATGGCTACAGAAACATACTTTGTTTCCTGTAATTGATGAGACCCTTATAATGCCAATAGCTGCAAGAAAATAATGAATTATATAGAGGAAGAAAAACCCAACTTTAGTTGTTTTTTTTTTTTTTCCTGAACTATTGACATCATATACCAGACATCAAATGAAGTGAAACAAAGCCCCTAATGTCTTTTTTGTTTGTTTGTTTGTTTTGTTTTTGTTTTTTTTTTTAAAGATATAATGATCTCTCCCTCTCTAACAGGCAGTTTATTTTTGGTCACCTTCAAAGCTCTGTTTCCTTTGCTCCTGGTAATGGGAGGATGTGCCCCTGAGGTGTGTCTGTATGGAACAAGGCTGGAGTTTGAACTGAACATTTTAAGAAGAATAATCAAACATTTGTGCTATGTTTTTCCCACTCTGCCAACTGTGAACCAGAGACGCTGCTTGATCAGAGTGCAAGAGCTGAGGTCTGGCCTGCTTGCTGACTTACTTATTGCACTGCCATATTGACTCTTATCATACAATCACTTTGTGCCTCTCTTCTCTCTTGTAACATTGGGCTGCGATTTCCCAGTTTTTTAGCCAGATTCCAGAGGAGCTTTCCAGACTCCTTTGTGTCACTTTCATTGGCTAGAGCTTTTTATGTTTTATAGGATTAATATGGTTTCAAACTGGAATGGGCAAAACATTTAAAGAAGTTGTAACAAATGTTGGACTCTCACTTTTCCCTGTTTCCCATGTTTCCTTACTGTATAGGTTGCTCACTCGGCAACTCATGTTAGTGGAGGAATGGAGCCTGGACGTTTCTGCTCTGAAATGGCAGACTGTCTATCAGACTAAAGCAGAACCTAATACAGCTGTGATATTGCTGCCTGTAGGAAACCATGCTGACGCTTGTCACCTTGGTATAACTCAATAGGACTGGCCACGTGTAGTTAAAAGTCTATGTCACTCGCTAAGCAAATTTTACCTCAAGGTTAAAATGCCAAATTCCAGTAGAATTTAAATACCTCTTCATGGGTATCTTTGAAAATCTCAGCCTCAGTCACCTGCTGGGTAGCTTCCATTTTTTTTTTTACATTATTTTACCTACCCTCCTGCTCTAATTTTTGGAAGTAAAGTAGGCTGATGCTCATCAGAAACGAAATATCCAGTTTTGTGACACAAATGTTATGATCAGTGATTTAAACATTTTCCTTGAAAGACAGGAAAAATATTATCTTTTTAAATGTAGTAAGCCTTTGTTAAGCACAGTACAAAGACAGGTACTGAGGGAACTTAACTAGTTCAGTTTAAGTCCTGCAGGTCTCATAAGATGTTTACTTATTTCAGGTTGGTCTATACCTGGATTGCTAGTTCTTAATTTGGTTAGTATTCAGTCAGTATTTGAGGTCTTAAAGATTGTTTAGGCTAAGTGAAGAAAATGCTGGTGGGACCAACCGCTTTCCTGACATAATTGCATTCATCCACAGTTGCTGTATGCAAGCCTTTCTTTCAGTTAGTGGTCTGCCCCAAAGCTCCCTCTTTCTTTTGGCATACACTCTCACTGGTAGAACCTCAGTCAGTCTAGTTTCAGAGTCATAACTTCCCTGTCTTTCGCTGTCACTAAAAAAAGGGATGTTTCATGATTCCCTCATTCCACTGAGATGGAAGCAGGCTACCAAACCAGTCTCCTGGAAAGTGATGTGAGCACCTATAGATCAAAACAAGATAGCAGTGGGACAGAGAATCTCAATTATAAACATATTTGGACCTTGGCGTGTAGAAAATAAATTAATTTCTAAGGCTTTGTTTAGGCAGCGTATAAAGAATATATTATTTTTCTTCCCACTCAGAATACACTTTCTCGTCCATTTTTTTCCTGTGCCCCTGCTTTTTGTCACAATGTGCTGAACAATACGTGGTCCTCAGCAGAACACAGGACAGCATTCTGTTGTCATATGAGCTGTGAAGGAGCCCTGAGATTAAATTATACAGTTGGAGCTGTTGCTGACTGCTGATGGATTCCTGACAACTTGCTCAGGAAAGGAACAGATTTATTGAGATATGTTGAACTCTTCATCCCTACCTTCCCCTTCTGTTTTTGAAACAATGATCTCCTTACTACTTTACTACTGAAAGACAGCACTATGGAACAAGGGTGTTCAATGTATGAGGTGGATACTTGCCCCAGCTGTCCACCTGATAGTAGCAGAGATGGTTGGCTGGGTTTCCCTTGTTCTTCACATGCCATCCCACTCAAGCGGGTTCCCTTGTGAATTTGAATGCCAGCAGCTATCGGTTTAAAGTAGGAGGGCTGAAATCCTATACCTGCCGCTACTGAGGTGCTTATAGCAGGACTCAGGTCTGTGTGCAGAATTGAAGTGGCCTTGGGCATTTTACAAGGGCCATAAGACTGCTGTAACTTTTTGAGTCACTGGGTCTATCTGGTTTATCACATGAAGATCCAGCCCAGTCTGTCATCTGAGGACATATCTGGCTTGGTGAATGTTCAGAACGTGGCAGATTCATACAGAAGACCATGAACTGCTTCACCAGAGCACATTCTAAAACCAAAACTGTCCCCTCTTTAACTGGCAGACCTGATATTATGCAATGAACCTGGTGCTCTTGGGAAGTTTCCCTCAATATTCTGCTAAAGGCAACTATTCATTCTGCAGCAGAATTGCCCTATTTCAAGGCTAGAACCTTCCCTTGGGACAAGTTTCACCTTTGCTCATCTGAGCATGTGTAGGAGTGATCCACAGGAGCACATGGAAAGCAATTTAAAGCAGCAAATTCCCTGCTGCTTTTGGAAGCTGTTAAATCAGGTAGTTCTGGGTACAATGCAAGAAATTTCTCCCATTCTGAATAGGCTTTCTGTTGTTATGAGCTGCCATGGCTATTTTCCTCCAGTGCTAAATTCTTTCAGTGTACATTTTCAACAAAGATTTTCTTTTTCCTTAACAGCAGTGACAAAAACCCATGATAAAAGTGGGAATTTTGATGAATATGCTGTGTATTTGTAGCATGGTATTTCCTCTGGCTCAACAGATCTATGGTAAAAAAGAAGTGTGGATACAGAGGACCAATATGTTTCCCACTTGTTTGGCATTGATTGATGGAAAGGCTATATCTGGCTATATGTTCTGTCTGGAATGACAGAAACAGGTCATGAGACTGAGTGAAGTTAACAAATGATGAAGGGTATCGGTCAAATTTTTGCACGTCTTCTCCCCAGCAAGAGAGTTTTAATTCAGGCAAAACCCAACTCCTGATTTTCCTTTGGCTGCGGTGGGCTGTACTGATGCTTGACCTACAGAATCAGGCAGCTTATGCTATAGAAATGAAGGTCTTTGTTCTGGAGCCTGCTTGTAAGGTCCAGTGGAAGTGGTCTTCAGATGCTGCTATGGTGAACTCTTTCCATTACTTCAGAGTGGTTAAAAATTTATCTGTTGTAGGCTTCAGCACCCTTCAGTTTGGGGTTGTTTGTGCAGCTGAGATTCTGCTTGTTCTTAGTCCTCCACAATGCCAAGTAAAACAGACCTGGGTAAAACACCCTTCAGTTAAAAACCTGACTTCCTAGGCCTCTGTTTTGCTACATACTGCAGAGGCAGCAAAGCCACAGAGCTGATTTTCTGTTTGGCCTGGTGGGTTTCATTGGTTTTATTTTCTAGGAATCTTGGAATATTTTTACCAACGTGAATTAACTATTTCTGCTCTTGGAGATGCATAAGTTGTGCTTAGGAGAAATACCTCAAATAGTTTGAAAATGACCATTCATGGAGGACCGGTTTTGGACTGGTTAACGTTGTTCAGCAGTGATCAACAGATAGACAGCACTTTGCAAGTGAGTACACCCTGTGCTACTCTACAGAGGCTGTAGAAATCATCTGCTGGATTTTTTGTTTGATCTATTTTACATAAAATTCCTAGATATTAAACCAATAAATTTCTGTGCAAATAAAATGCTACAAATTCCTCCCAACTTTAATAGAAGAGAGAATAATCTTTGTTGGATTTTTAATTTTATATTTTGCTAGCTGATAGCACTTATGCTATTAGAGCACACACACGGATGTCTCTGCTTTAAAATTGGACAGAAAGATATTTTCTTTCAATTATTTTTAGTCACACTTTAAGTTTCCATTTGTAAACAGTTCATAAACAATTTGTTTTAATTAAATGGTTATTAAAATGTTATCTTCCTCTCCAGCAGATCAGTAGGACCTTCTCCAGAGGTGTGTGTAACCAGCTGTGACACACAATGTTCATGTTCATAACAGGCTTGTGCTGTCCACAGCTCGGCTACAGTTTGCTAGTGGTTGAAGCCCGCAGCAGATATACTAGATAAAATCTGACTTCTGTTCCCTAACCTATTGCTGGCCTCCTGTCTATGCCATAATTTTACCCCTCTTCATTTTGGAGATAATCATATCAATTGACCCTTTATAAAAAAAGCATTAGTTAAGAACTAATGATTATTATAAAAAAATTACATATGGAACCTCAACAAATACTGTGTGATCTTAATGAATTTTATTTCTCAGAGTCATTTCTCTCTCTGTACTCCTGCTAGTTTCAATCACTCATATGTTAAAGCCATCAGCATCTTGCAATATTGCAGAGGGATTGGCTTGGAAAACTCCTAGCTACCAGTCAGTGGAAAGAGACAGGCACAACAGCTAAATTAAGCCTTACAGTAGCTTCTTTCACCGTTCTTTCAAATTTAGACACCACAGCAGAACTCCACGAAACTCTTTGGTGACAGAGGAGATCGTATGAACAGGGGCCAGTGTGACCTGCTTACAAGAAGCCCATGTTGCATCAAGGAGGTGGAACTTGATCTCTCTAATCCTTGACTGATGGGCTAATACCTGGGAACTTGCACATGTTTGTATCAACAACCAGCTTTGGTTCCTGTTGTCCATCTTACAGATAGGAAAAAGGGAGGCTTGCAAAGGAGAAGTAATTGCCCCAAAACACTTAAGTTGTCAGTGGCAGAGATGGCACCAGCTGCCAGCTGCAGAGAGCTTTTAATGCAAGATGTTGCCTTACTGTTTTTAAACATACACAATTAAAACTGCTCTGAGCTTAGTGAGCTTGGCGCACCTTTCTCTTTTGTCTCCTTGATGAGTGGTTTTCCACTGTAACTGCTATACAAATTATCAGCCTGACCTCTCCCAGAAGCTGCTCTGTTTGGAGGATGATGTTTTAAAAAAAATCCAGCCTGTAAATTCATGACTCTGCAAAGCCCTTGGAAACAACAGTGGAGTGATACCTGCCACCTGTCTTCCAAACTCACAAACAGGTAGCTTGTCATGAGAAGCCCATGTGTGTTTGCGTGTGTGCTCATTCCTCTGTGTAACCAAACCTCAGGCTGAAGTTGCACCTTTGAAATCACTCTCACAGGAGGTGTCTTAACTTTCAAGAAGTTGTACCAGGAGCAGGGGAAGGTATGAAGACTGCTTTCCAGCATGGATGTGACTTTTTGCCTTTTCCATCCATGTGACTGGGACCAGGGAGAGGAAGGGTTGAATTTTCTGACGCCTAATAGAAAACCCCTCCTGGGAGGAGACATTAACTTGGGGATCTCTCCTCTGTCCTATTACTTGTGCTGAAACTCTTTTGAGGGAGTTTGTATCTCTGAAACCTTCACTGGTTCATGAAAGGGGCTTGAAAATGACCAGTTAATTCAAAAGCAATAGGGTGGCTGGGAGGGACAGCTGGCCTGGTACTCCCTAAGGGATTTCCAAATTGTAATGAGCATGTCAGAGGGTGTATGGGTGGGTAAGTTAATACCATTAACCTGTAGCACCTGGAATAAGATTTGTATGCAGAGTTTACTTTCAGAACCAGGGAATTTTCTTCTCTGGTTATATTGGTATTGGACTGTGCAGTTAGAGTGGAGATCCTGGTGTTCACTGTAGCTGCTTTTGCTTCATGCTTAGGTTGCTGCAATGCATTTACTGCAGAGGTGTTACAATAAATTGACTGAGTTTCTGAGAGCCTCTGCTTGCTGGGATGACATGAAAGTCAACCCTGGCTGTTGTCCCGGGAGATGTATGTGGGAGCAGGTTTGTCTGCACGCTTTTACTAGTTTACTTTGAATTAGGCACTAGAATTCAGTTCAGTCTAAAAGCAGAATATGTTGCAGCACTGCTTTAACTTGAGAGATAGGAAATAGGCTAGCTCTCAACACTGATTAATTGGAAGGTCCTTTCTCTGACAGAGCAGTCTTTCATGGTGCTGTGCTGGCTGCCTTGTTCCATGGCGGTCCTTATTGGACTGTTTGACTCTTCTGCCCCTGGAGTAACGCACCACACAGCGATGAGTTTGCTTTTGTGAATAGTATTGCTGGAAATAATGGGAAGCTAGGAGATGGGAAGGACTTAGTGGAAATATGTTATACACATAACTAAACCTTCCCCTTAAAGATAGGGCTTTGGTTATGGTCTAAGTAGTTACTCAGTTAATTCAACTAAGGGGCTACATAGATAACAGATGCACTGGCTCTGGTGGTATTTATAGACTATGCCAAATGTTCACTGGATGCAATTAAAGTGAGGCCCAACCTCTTCCAAAAATGTAGCCCTTCTAATCTTTTAAGAGGTGCTTGTGCTTCAGCAGCAGACGTCATTAAAAGAGTAGCATTCATCCCCATATATTCACTTTGCAACTGACACCCAAGATTGACCAGGCTGTGCACATAATCAAAGAGTTGTTAAAACTGAAAAAGTCAACGTTTGGTTCTTGAGGTTCTCATACAGAGCAGGAAGGGACTTCTCACTTGCCTTATTCTGAGAACTGTTTCTCCAGACTCTTTTCTCAGAGGGCTTTTTCTCACTTGATTGGGGAATAGAATAAGCCTGTGTTAACTAGTCATAATTTTAAAAATATTTTCCTCCTTATATGTGTTGTTTTAATGAGGACTGTCTCTCCATTTCAATTGCTTATTGTTGCTTTATAGTGATACAACTCAATCAAGTGTTAACCAGGGGAACTAGTTCATAATTTTCCTCCTGTATCTTTCTGTTGGCAGGATAAGCAACCTGGTTTGTGTTCTCTGGCTCCAAATTTCCTACAGCAGGCTTCTCCCTTAGCCAATTTTTGCTGTGTTTTTACCTATATGACTATTTTTTTAATTAAATTTTGTGCTTAATGAGAGTTCTTTTATTAGCAGCACTGAGAATTGGGCTGCTTTACCCTAGGTTAGGGACAGCATTTATTTAAAACAACAACAACAAAAAGTCCAAGCAGTAGAAAAGCAACATGTTCGCATTCAAAGAGTAGAGACAGTTGGCGAACTAGTTTTGCTTGGCACATGGAGTCCTTCTGCATGCCACCAGCCTGTATTCTGCCTAGAAATAACAATCTTGCTCCCATGTCGCTCTGATTTGGCTCTGTGTCTCTATTAGGTAAGATACTGCTGGAATATCTGGCACCACTCTTGAGCCTGGGACATAACACTCCTGTGTGAAATGGCTGTTAACTCCCAACTCTTGCTGGGCCTGGTCTTTCTGGAATGAGCTACTGAGACTCCTCGCCCACCCCTCACCGTCGCCTCGCTGCTTGCTGCCAGGCTATGTGCTTGTATTCTGCAACTCACCACTAAGATCTGTTAATAAAAACAGAACTTTCTGCTTATTGTCCTTCATATAATTATCTTCTGAACTGTTGTTCTTCAGTGCCTCTCATAAATGGCATGCCATAAAAGATTAGGAGGACAAGTTTCAATCACTCCATGACTTAAAAGTAAAAGGTGATACTGCCAGTGCTGAACAATCCTGACTCTATTAAATTGGTCCTATTTTACTTCCCATTGTGAACCCGGTGGGTCATAAGCACTACTTCTTGATGGCCAAAGCTGAAACTTTTATGATTATACCCTAGAAATGTACTACTCTTCAGTTTCCCATTAAGAATGATGTGGTTACTACGTGCCAAGTGCATGCAGCTTCTTGTACCTTTAGAATAGAGAATTTCATGAGGTACCTCAGCAGCTGTGTGTCCAGCTAGAGGAAACAGGAGCTGTTGTAGCAGTAGGGTTTGATGAAGTTGAGCACAACACATAGAGGGCAATGGTGGTTCAGATAAAGAATGGAAACTTGTCATGAAGGGAAAAAAACTATGAAGCATCCTGCAGCCTATCAAGCAATGAGGTGAGTCTATACCTGTGTAGGAGCTCCTTCATAATACCGTGTACTGGTAGAATGCTTCTAGAGTGAACGTAGCTGTATAGGCAACAGTGCACTTTTACAAAGAGTAAAGCAGAATCCCAGAAATGTCCTCTTTGCTCAATAACATACTATGTGCTCTATGGTTTTTTGTTGTTACTGTTAAGTCACTTCTATGGGACTGGAAAGCCATCTCCTCCTCGACTGTAGACATTGCAACACAGATGGATCTGGTAGGCAGACCAGCTGCAACAATATGGCATTAAAGAAATCAATGCAACCTTGACAAGCTCATGTCCTGGTCAGCCAATACTGATTCAGCAATGACACACTGTCGCATAATCCTCTCCTATTTGCATCTCATGGCTTCTAGTCACGATTCATTTCAGTGTTTGCAAGGAAGCACGTAAGACAGAAAGAATAGAAATTACTCTGTGAAAGTTGGTTCTTAAAAGTAAAAATGTGGCAGACTGGCAAACTTGTGTATCCTTTTCTCATATTGTCAACCTTAGTGCTAATTTAGGAATGTGTGGCTGATCAAATCCAGTTGCTTCTACTCACGGCAAACATGTTATAGCTATGTGCTCTTCAAGGAAGATGGAAGACCCACTCTTCCTTCCCACCACATCGCCACAAAGACTCCAGTTAATTGTCACACATTTTTGGTACTAAATACCCATTATTTTTTTTTTAATTGCAAAGTACCACACAACACAGGAGATCTCAAGGGCTTTGCTAAAATTCTGTCCCTGCAAAAACCAGGAATTGAAAGTGCTCAAAGGACTTCAGGACAAGGACAACCTATTATTTAGTGGTGATTCTTTCTGGCAAGGGGCTGAGGTAAGATTGGAAAATGCAAGGACTGGAGACTGTAAATCTTAAAGGCTTCCTTTCTTTGTACTTCATCAGATTGCAAGAAATTTCTATCTGGATTATTTCAAATGTTATAGAGGACTTGGCCTGGTTTAGCAGTATCTCTCCTTCTTTGTTGTCTTGTACAGTCTGAGGAACATGCAACTTGATCCATTTTCCAAGGTATATTTTTCATTCTCAAACTACCTGTCAATTTCTTAGTTTTGGATTGTGTTTTTAAGGAAACTGCTAATTCAGACTTGTGTAGCCATTCATCAGGTAAAGGACATGGATGCAAAAAATCTATACAGCTTCATGTCTGCCAGCTGGCTTCTTCTTTTCAGGCACCTCATTAAGACTCCAGTTCTCATACAGCTATGGTCTGCATCTCTGCATTGCTCAGATTTGTGTGAGGATGCTTGGGATTCTGTGAAGTTGGGAGGCAGCTAGTAAGGAAATATAAAATGAAAATATGTTTGTAATTAAGTGTTTCCTGTGTAACAAGAATCTCAAATGTGGTTACACATGCATTCAGTGCAGAATTCGTCTGTATCTGTAACTGCTGAAAGAGCCATTGCTTGCTCAGTTCAAGCCCCAGCTGGGCCATTCTTTAACCACATGAAAATCTTCAAAGCAAATAGAAATGGAAACATTGCATCTTGGCTTAAAAAATTAATTCAAAATGGTTTTTTATTTGTAAAATATTTAAACATTTGCCTGCAGTTGTAAGAATACAAGAAAAATTGTGCTACTGCATGAAAATCTTATGAACTAGCACAGAAATTGAGGTCTAGATGCAACTGCAGTTTAGTAGATGACTCTTATACGTAACTGTAAATTATTCTCCAGAAGAATTACTTACTGACAAAACACTTTATGACAATCCCATAATGTTCACGTAGGAAAGAAATACATCTCTCTATGTGCACATTTATAAAATTAACACATGAAATTAACACTCCTCTTCTACAGGAGACTTCTGAACCTGTCAAAACCAGACCAGGGCTCTGCTTCCACTTGAACCTCTTTCCACTGTTCCATCCCCCCCATTTACCTCTTTGCCCTTCCATCCATCCCTGCCCCTTTGCCCAGGACTGCTGTTTGCGTGCTTTTGCTATGTGTGAAAATTTATGGGTTCTGTGCTGCCAGCAAATGAAGACATTTTGTGTTCAGGAAATTATTCTCCAAGTGCTGCCTGCCTGAACCCCTTTGCAAAAAGGGTTTTTTTGTGTGTGGGGGGTTTTTTTGTTTGATTTGGTTTTTTTTCTGACCTGACTGGGTTTTTTCCAGCTTCTTGCTCATTTGTACCTAAACATGAACACAACGGAGCACCAGAGTGGCTTTTTTTTTTTTTTTTTTTTTTAGGAAAATAATAAAACCGTTCCGGGAGGGAGCACACCTTGAAGAAAGCACGATCTGGGTGGGTAGTGGGGCCAGGACCGACAGTTACTTTATGGCCGGTCTTCTTCAGATCCCAGTGACCTGGGACACGTTACTGCCCCTCCAGCCCCCTCAATGGTGTGTGGTGTCTGCAGCTGAGAGTGGAGGCTGCTGTGGAGCTCTGCAGGGCAAGGAGCAGTGCAGAGCCGGATGTATTAACATATTTATGTTGTTCTACAGCCCAAAGAAGCAAAACTGGAATGTGCTAAAGCTACTTATCTGTTGCTTATGACTAGTGTACTACTTTTGTGTAATCAGCCAGGAAGCTATCTTAGGAAGCTGTGTTTTGCTTCTCTTCTTGTCAAGAAGAGAAATCCCATTTACAGCAGTAATACAGAAGCAGGAAGGAGCAGATGCTGGAAAAAATCCATTTGAAAATGATCTTGAAGAGGGAGGGAGGGTGCAGAAGGGACTATAGAGTAAACTTAACAGCATTTATTAGGTACATGAGACAAAGAGCAGAAAATTAAGAAGCCTTTTGGTAGGGGTGCCTGTAGGGCTGTAGACACTGTAGACTAATTCCTGAGGACTGGGGATGATATTATCTAGAGGTTTGAAAGGTAGTGAAGCTGGGTTCTCTAGCAGTTGCTGCTGGGAATCTGGTGAACCTGCAGTAATATTTGTCCTTATAAAGCTGCTACAGGGCTTAATGTCTTCTTCTCGCAGCATGTGCGGGGGTCCTGTGTGTGAAGTGACCAGTGAGCTCCGCTAAGCATTATGGCAGAGCGTTTTGACCTCCAGCTGCTTCAGCCCCAGACAGAAGGCTTTGGAGTGGAGGCAGCACTATGCACAGCTGTTTTGGGTGACATTGCAGTTGTCTGCTGTTTGTCTTCTAGCAGGTAGCTCACTCTGGAGTGGCTCACTTACTTTAGTGTTGTAGGACAGTGGTGGGGCTCCTGGAAGAACAGCTCTTGTTATGTACACAGGGCTGCATCTAGGCTGTGTGGGGAATGCTACACTAGTGCTTGCGTGGCTCCAGGAGAGCCTCACTTTCTCAGGAGCTGCAGCACACTGCTGCAGATCTGTATTGTGCTGACACTGTTGTTTCTAGCTGGGAGGAGAGAGTAGGAAGGGGCTTTGGTGAATAGTACTAGTCCTGTAACCTTCACCTTGTGTCTCTGTGAGCAACAGTCTCAACCTTTAAAATACATCTCCTGTGTTCTAGGTTCAGCCTCATAGTCCCTGCTCCCATTAAAGGGGGTGTTATGAGGACTGCATGAAACAAGGGTGGTTAGTGAGGATGCATTGCAGTCCCGTTGCCTGCAGCCAATGCAATTCTCCTTGGCATTCTCCAGGCTTTTGTCTGTTCTTTATTTTTGGTTTGAAAGCTCATGGTTGCAGTTCCTTGACTAGGAGGCAGAATCTGGGTGCCTATGACCATGCAGCCGCATCAGGGCAACAAAACTGTTACTACTGTCAGTAATGGCCAGCTATCAAGCTTATAGGCTTGAGTTGGATCTTCTGGTTTGGCTGGGATGGTGGAAGGCTGGGAATCCACTGTGTCCCTCTCCTGCCATGCAGTCTCTCATGCAGTCTGGAGGCTTGCTGCTTTGTCTGCTGACTCGCTTGCATGAGACCTGCACGTGGGCAGTTCTCCAGGACTATGACTCTGGCTTTAAAGAAGCTGACTGCTGGAACGGTTTCTCCTTTGATGCTTACTACCACACTATGTCTTCAGTGGTGCCAAATGCACTGATGTATGCAGAATTAAGTGACTGCTTTTAGCCACATTACAGCAGCTCACACAGCATGCCGGGTTCACAATTACACTGTGGCCTGCTGCAAGCTGGAGAGAGACATTAACTTTGCTGCGGAGCTCTTTTTACTGCATGAGAATTGTGACCTTGCCTCATCTGCCTGATCCTGGGAGCAAGTTGGGGGAGTCCAGCTGTATTTCCTTCGCTGCCTATATTGACTTATAGTTAACGTTTTTCAAGGCTTTTTAAATACAAGTGAAATGTAACTCCTTGGGCTTCTGGGAATACGTGTGATTTTTCAGGTTTTATCTTTGTCATTGATCCCTTTCCAGTTACTTCAGCCAAAGGTGAGGAAGTGATGTGTGAATGATGGCGCAACTCCTTTTTATAACCAGGGTGTATGAAAAGGTCAGCTGTTAAGCTGGGATTCTTACAGAACCCCCAGAAATAGTTTCTATCTGCTTTTGTGCAGTCAAGAAAATTACTCCAGGGAGAGCGCTCTTCAATGCACTGAATTTGCCTTTTTGCTCTTACATTTTTTTTCTGTCCCCCTGCCACCAGAGGGTGAACTTGACAAAGACTACACAAGGAATATATCCTGTGAGATCAAACTTATTGCAGATATTTAGTATGGCCTCTGCAGTAAGAATTGCTCAACTCAGTTTGCAAGAAAGTGACAATAAATGGTTCCTGTACAGAGTTTAGTTAAAAAACATTTGAAATTGATTCTGAGCTGACTTGAAGTAGAACATAGAAGAGGAGAATAACTGACATTTAGTTTTATCTAATAAGGGTCTTCAGGTCATCATGACATAGTAAATGGGCCTATAATTAAGTGGTGAACACTAACAGAATGGAGAAAGCCTCCTGTCCTTTCTTGTCAGTGACGGTCTACCATTGCTTGTAGTTACTCTGTTTCTTTTTAGATAGTCCTAACTTGGGCTGATAAAAAGTCCAGTAACTTGGTTTACTAATTGGTGGGAGGAAATACATCTTTCATGCTGCATGTTGAAGAGGAAATGAAAGTTTTTCCAGAAGTTTTCAAGAAATATTTCCAGGACATCATTATGCCATCTGTAACTACTATCCTTCTTATATACTTCCTAATTCAGGGAAAGGAGGCACAGATAAATGTGTAAGAAGGTTATTGTCCAGTTGTAAGTTCCAAGTTTGTTTCTTTGGTTAACCAGGTACTACACTGCCTGGACAATATTTTGCATAAAACCATCATTTCAAATCTAGGAAGCACACCTGCCAGACTTCTGAGTGTTATAAAGCAAAGCAGATGTACATAGCGGAGGCCAACCTTCATAAGCAAATCTGTCTTTGAGAGGGAAGGATCTAGACATGTTAGTTTCCTGGTTTTTGGTGGAACAGGTGGCTCCACATTTTCCTACTAATAAAGAAGACCATAACCAGTTGAGAGGTGCAACTGTGGGATAGAGGAAGGTCCTTGAACCCAGTGACAAGTTTTTGGGGGAGCTGACAAGTAGTTTTATGTATGAAATCATGTCAGTGTGTACTGTTACTACTTGTTCTCTGTGTAGCACAAACAGAACACAGTTACAGCAAAGCTACAGGTGTGATGTGGATAGATGTTAAATCTGGGTATGATGTGGCTCTTCACCAAATGATTTTCCTGCAGTGCATAGCTACATGCACTGTCCCTTGTGTTGGGTCTCAAAGCAGAGACTGCTACTGCCTGAGCAGAAAATATGATTCTGCTTATCAAGGCAAGATTCACCAGTCTCTGTCTTTGGCCTGCAGCAAATGGAGACATACTAGCAATGACACCTTTTATTAAAAGAGCCTTCTGGAAAGTATAGGTAAGGGACAATGTATTTAATGTTTTTTCCCTATGGTGTGCAGGTGCAATGTGAATGCAGAACAGACCTGAACAAGGAAGCTGGCGGAGTATAATAACATCATGAAGATCTAAGTGCCACTCATTTGAGTAGAAGTGCTCATTCCTGAGAAGCTGAAATCAGGTCTGCTTTTGGTTACATGTCTTGAAACCACTCTTGCAGGTCCAGGTTTACTGGAGTGTAGATTCAATGCTCCTTCACTGAGCTTTTCTGCCAATTGATCGATGAGGTAATTGAGAAACTCTTAAGAAGAAGGAGCTAATGAGGGGAGATGCATGGCAAGGTTTCCTTATTCCAAGTGGACTGGAACATCATGCGGGGCAGCAATGTAGGAGTTGAGTTCTCGTGACAGATGTTCAGCATGAAGGCTTGCCACCACAGATTCAGATTCCCTCATACACAACAGCATGCAGGGCTTAGGGCTTCAAGAAATCAAGACAAAATCATGCACATCATGTGTAAGTGGGGTACTTAGGATAACCTGCTGTCACCCGTTTGGAAGATCTTTCTTCCCACCTACCCATTAAAGTCCAGCTTAGACTGAACAGTCTGATTCTTCAATGCTTCTTCATTGCTCTTTAGGCAGTAATAATTGTCCTGATGCTGTATGGTGATCCGCTTCCTAAAACATTCTCTAATATGGGTATGAGGACATAGTCAAACAGAAAGTTATTTGGGAACTGCAGGCAATCTGCAAAACTGATTCTGAGGTACTAGTCTGTTGTCTTGAACAGTGAAGCTGGCTGGTGGGATTTCTGGCCCTTTTTTCCTCACAAAAGGGACATTTTTAATTAGGATAATTTACTTGTCCAGTTTCCAGGAAAGCCTCACAAACAGCCTTATTAGCATACCTCAGAAGAACATGAACCTTCTCAAAAACTGGAAGAGGTAGAGTTGGTGGAGGAAAGAGGAACAGTTTAAGCTGGCATTAATACCAAAGATGTGATGCTACATCCCAGTATCTCCACAGACATAGAAGCTTCAGGAGATGTAGAGTCTCTTAATTCAGTGCCTACAGAAGTCATCAGCAGAATGTCAACCCAAATGGGTCTCTGACTCATTCCTGTTTTATTAGTCTTTGTGCCTGGTTCTCTAGGTGCCCTTTAGTTTTCAGCTGTGCTTGAAGATGTAATTTGATTGCTAGGGCCACCTCCAATCCCTCCGTTCTCCTTTGTGTGTGTGGAGTTCTTCCACCCCGACTTGTTCCTCCCACCCATCTCTTTGTATAGAACTGGTGAGCAGCCTCCAACACAATGTGCCCAAAAAAGGACTGTGCAGTTGTAAGGTGCTTGTCACCATCACACCTCGTTCACAGCAGGGAGATGACTCAGCTGCCACCCCAAATGGCTGAAATGTGTCACCAAGTGAACAATGACATTTTCAAATGCAGTCAGTTTGGAAGTAGAGTAGAGGAGAGAGGAGGAGTTGTGAAAGAATGTTGGGGAACATCAATGTTTCCAATAATCTGAAGATTTAGTTAAAGAAATATGCAATTCAGGGAAGTATAACACTGTTACCTGAGCATGTTGCAATCTATATTATTATTTTACAGTGAAGGGAAAGCTGGTCCGGTAGTTAGAAGTTTTGCATATGACTTGAGTAATCTAAGTTCAGCTCCCTGTTTTGCAGTCAATTTCTTGGATCTCTCTTACCCCAGCTCTAAAACAAGGTTGAAAATAATGTTCCCCTCATGAGACCATGGGGAGATTTCAGTCACAGTCTATGTACATTGTAATGGAGTAGATCTGATTGATGGACTCTCCTGATGCATCAGTGTTTGTGAAGCACTTGGAGCTCTTTTTTTTGGGTACAGCCATGAAAGCACAAAATGTTATTGTAGCTATTCTGGAGAATATTCACTATTTGTGGTGGCATACTTTGAACTAAAAGTCATTCTATTGTGTTTAGATGGTACATAGACAAATGGGGCTCAAGGCCACATAGAAACTATTACACGGAGGCAGCTTATTTTGAAAGGACAGGGTCCTTGATTGCTTCAGCTACTAGAGATGGTGAAAGACATCTCATCAACATGTTGTTGAAACCCAAACAGTTAGTCTGGGGTTTTGTGTAGAGACACTTCATAAATATGGGAAGTTTTCAGTCCTGTTGATAAACAGGATATATTTATATATCTTTCTATTTATATATAATAAATATA
>NW_010339238.1:0-1653 GCF_000700745.2 Antrostomus carolinensis
TTTGAAATAAAATTCAGCCTGGAATGGAAATAGCAGAATAATTTTGAGAAATGCAGTTGGGGACCTTGGGCAAATGTGGACAAGGAGGTTAAGGATTGTAAAAAACCATCTGGTCAGTGATCAGGTATTTATGGGTGAGCTGGTAAGAGAACTTCATGCTGAATGAAACTCTAGTTATTACTCTGTATATTATGAAATACTTTAATTATCATTAGTTATGCAATTAATCTCTCATTCGAATACCTTGCCAGTGCTAATGGATTATCTCATGGAACACCTGGATGATATAGGGATGTACTATCTCCATTTCACAAGGGAGGAACTGTCCTATAAGTTAAGGTCAAGCAAAGAGCTTGCAGGAGGACTGGTCTGGTGCCTCAACCTCTTTTCACATACCCACTGACATTCCTTTTTTAGGCTTCATATTGCCTGTCTTCAAAAATCCAAGGAAATAACACTCACAGCATCTTCCAGAGAAGGAATTTCAACTGACACTTCTACTGTCCTCAAGGAAGCACCATTTATGCGGTTTAGAGACCAATGGAGAAATGAGCAAATGGACAACTCCACATGATGTCCCAGAGTGCTAAATTTCACTCAGGTTTAACTGAAGAATGTGTAAAAACTCATGGGGCTGCACATCTGAGGCAGATGGAGAGCACAAGGATGTTTTGGATTCCGTGAGGGATTTGGTATGAGAAGAGTGTTGATAATATACTGATGTTTTTAGTTGTTGCTGGGAAATCAAGGACTTTAAAACTTCCCATGTTTTACTAGTCTGCAGGTGAAGAAGAAACTGGAGGGAAGAGTTCTGGGTTCAAATTGACATTTGGATAAGCCAATGGGATATTCCATATCATATAATGTCATGTTCAGTATATAAATGAGGGTTGAGCAGAATACTTGCTCACTCTCTCCTGAAATGGAGGTTTTGGTTTTGGGATTTTTACTCCTCTGGGATCACCAGGCAGGAACAGGTTGGGCATCAGTTGATGGGCTGTGAGCAACTGCACTGTGCATCGCTCATTTGTATATTTAATAACAATAGCAACAGCAACAACAACAACATCAACAATAATAATAATAATTTAAGTTTTATTTTATTCCAATTATTAAATTGTTCTTATCTCAATCTAAAAGTCTCCTTACCTTTACCACTCCAATTATCTCCCCTATTCCCTGGTGAGGGCAGTGAGTGAGTGAGCAGTGGTGTGGTGTTTTTTTGCCGGCTGGGTTAAACTACAACAGCTAGTTCTCTTGCTGGGAACCAAAGAATTGTAAATTTATACCCTGTAAAATTCTCCCTTTTTAAAAGATGGAAAAAATATTGGTAGATCTGCCCAAATTTGCATAGCCACCCTGCAGCTTTGCTCTTTGGTTCCTCTGGAAAGCAGTGGAATCCTGATGTATTAGCATCCATCCCCAGCACATGGGATATCCTGGGTTCTATGAATTAATAGTCTTGGAAGTTTTTTCCTTTCACTAAAATATTTTCTTCTTCCATTTATTCACCGACATCACCAACATCCTTATGGTGGAAGTGAACAAGAGCCAGGCCAGGGTGTCTCAGGGAATATGGCAGCTGTGGCTGTGGGAGTGGCACTGGTTGTGCCCTCCTCTTAGATTCAGTTTTTGCACAGGTGTGTGGTGTGG
>NW_010339238.1:1681-7639 GCF_000700745.2 Antrostomus carolinensis
ACCAGTAAAAATATTGCAGTATGGATCAGATGCTTTCAAGTGTTTGTCCTGAAGGAACATTTATAAAACCATCAAAAGTCAGTTTGTACATTAATTACTCCGTGTTTCCTTACTCTTATGGTAAAAGAAGGTTTTATACGTGACTTTCCTTTTTTTTTCTTCCCCACCCCTGCCCCCCCTTTTATTTTCCTCTGTAAGGCAGCAATCCCTCCATGCTGAATCATTATAAAGACCTTAAACCACTTGGGAATTGCTCTGAGTCCCAAAATCTTCCTCCTGTGATTTCCCTAAGTGGTCACCTGGCCGATATAGCTGGGATTTCCCTTTTCTTTGCACCACCACAGACAAGCTTTTAGCCTGAACTTCTTCCCACACTGAATCCTGTTAGGATATTTATTTGAAAACTCATCCAGTACCAACTCATTCATCTGCTGGAGACTTGAGCTTCCAACTTTTTCTTCTCTTGAGTTGATATAGAAAGGAGTTAAATGGCTGATGGAAAGGTCGGTGCATTAATCCTAAATCCTTCGGTGGAGTTTTGAGCACCTTGAGTACGGAGCTGGGTGGATAATGTATTTTCTTTTTGGTGACTGAAGCAGAAAATAGTCAGGATAAAAGTGGACTATATATAACTGAAAACAGATTTTTTTTTTTTCTTTCAGATTTTACAGATAATTTAGAAATCCTTGGAAATGTGATTTTGAATCAACCACAGACATTACGCTTAGCTGACATAAAATATTTTATTTTTAGGCTATTTAATTCCTTTAAAAACTTAGTTGAGTCTATTTTTGATAGGAAAATGTTATTTTAAAATTAAAAATAAAAGTTTACTGTAGAATAAGTTAAAAAAAAAAGAACATTGGCATTTTCAAAATAAAGTCTCCCTTAAAAGAACATCCAAATGAATTAAGGCTTTTTTATTTTTCAAATTTCACCCACACTCACAAGTAGTTTTGGATGGCATGATACTCAAATTTTCAGTGAACTTATTGTCTATCAAAAAATAAAATAATAGCTTAGTTCTCCCCACATGCTGTGACATCCCTTAATTCCTTAATTGCTTTAATATGAGCATGTTTGGTTGTGTTGATACTAATTAAAAAAACCCCTCAGTATTGTACAAGTCTGCTGTAATTGTTTCACTAGTGGGAAGTGGGGAAGGGAGGGAGCAGGGACAGGAAAAACACCAGGTCCTCTGCTCAGAGCATGTCTTCGATGCTGGCATCCTGCAGCGTTGACCCCAGTGCTCTAGAAATCACCACCACTTGCAGTTGTATTGCTGACAGTGCAAGAAAGAAGATATTTACCTTCCTCAATGGGAACAAGCAAAGCTTTTGAGAAAAGGAAAAAAAAATAATTAGAAAACATTTTGATTAACCAGCTTTTCATAAAAAAGCAACTATGTTAAAGTATCAGGCAGGTTTTTGCTATTGCAGTATCCTGAGACATCCTTAAACTCACAGGAACATCAGTTTTGGTCATCTTTGCATGGGTATGAGCTGTGACATGTGGGGCACTTTGGGTGTAGACACAGGAAAATACACTTATTTAACCATAACACAGTGCATGGAGGAGCATGAGCAAGTGGAGACTACCAGCAATGGGGTTTGGTATTGTGGTGGTTTCACTTGGCTAGCCCTTGGCTGGCAGCCACTTGCTCACACCCCACACATATGGGGGATAGGGGGGAGAACTGGGGGGCAAGGGTTAGGAGACTTGTAGGGTGAGATAAGAACAATTTAGTAATTGAAATAAAATAAAAATTAAAATAATACTGATATTATCATAGAATCACAGAATGGTTTGGGTTGGAAGGGACCTCAAAGCTCATCCAGTTCCAACCCCCTGCCATGAGCAGGGACACCTTCCACTAGACCAGGTTGCTCAAAGCCTCATCCAACCTGGCCTTGAATGAGGCTTAGAATATTGTATTAGGATAATAGTTACAATAATAATAGTAATAAAACATGAAAATGAGTAATACCCAGTGCAATCACTCACCACCCACTGACCAAACCCGGCCCGTTCCCAGATAACGATCCCGGAGGAGCGAGAATCCCGAACCGAAACTGCAGTCCCGGGAGAGCCAGAGCCCAAGTGAAAGCCAGAGAGAACAAGAGAGGAAGAGCCCCTCATGGATCTCCTGCCCATGGGGGACAGGAGATGGAACAGCCCCTTGGCAGAGCCAAATGCCCATGGAGCTGATCCATTGCGATATTCCCCCCCCGAGATCTTGCGCTTGCAGACGGACAAACACAAAGTCCTTCACTCCCAGGGACACAAATACCATCATGGGGATGTTCTCAGCAAGTCCCAGCTGAACCCAAACTCCAGTGCTGTTTGAGCTGGTAAAAAGGACCAGCTCTGGCCCAGTTACACACCAGGACAGGTATAGAGATTTATGTACCCTCAAAGGTGTGTATCTAAACCAAACATAATTGAGACAAGGACAGAGCAACCTAGGCAGTCTGTCAGCAGCTTCCCCAAGCAACAAACCCAGGGGCAACTCCAACGCGACTGGTGTGGCCACCTGTTCTGCTTGCCAGAAAGCCAGATGCTGCTGCTTGGAAGAACCTCGTCCACAGCTTGCTGCCGTGCTCCTGTGATTGCTATCCAAAGAGCAGCGGCATGGCGTGCTGGGATGACTGGGATCCCAGCATCTCACTACAATTTCTCTCTTTCCCAGTAATGTTATTTTAAAATAAATCTGTAAAAAAAAAAGAAAAAAAAATAAATAAAAAAGAAATACAGATTTTATACCTTGGCTTGATGTAATTAAACATCTTAAAAGCACAATGCAAAACATTCCAGTGGAATGAAACAAATGTTTCAAAATTGTGACAGTGGGAACACAATCCTCCACAGACCCCAGATCTCTGGGTTTATTCCTCTTATGGCTGAATATTGAAAGGAAAAAAATCTTTCCCTTCTGATGACAGTAGTTAGGATACGACTAGCTATATTGGTTAATTAATTAGTTAAGATAAACTCATCCTCAGATTGTAATGGCTGTAATGAATGAGTGAGATCCTCTGCTCTCCCTTCAGTGGAATTATAGAGATTTTTTCAGAGAATATTTTTAGTGTTTTAACTTGCTGGAAAATGTTTTGAGAATCATTTGACCTTGTGTGTCCGTAACTAGAGAGCTCTGATTTCACTTAATGTGAAGTGACTTTTTGGCACCACAGGGATTACGGATGAGGTCTGGTAACACAAAGTTGAGTTCAAGAGTAAATAGAACAACTCTTTCAAAGCAAAGCTCTAGCTCCATTTCGAAGGGATTGCATTAGGCATATCAGGTCGAATTTTGCAGGAGATGTAGAGCAGGGATGCTCCTTTGAGTACACAACCCAGACAGGTGGATCAAACTCGAGGTGCCCACAACTGCTCATCCATGGCCTCTCACACTGCTTTTACAAACTACAGAGCTACTCCTGTGACTAACACCTTTGCTTTTTGCTTAGTCCTGGTTTTATTTTTAAATTGATCTGTATTTGTTGGGTGCTTGGATAAAGGAAAAGAAGGAAAAAAAGCAAAGTCCATTTGTGAGGGAGACAAGCTTAATTCCATTTAAAACCATTTGCAACACAGAACTGAAATGAAAGCATGACAATAAGGTGAAATTGCAGCATTCATTAGGTTTTGTTGTTGTTGGGCTGCTACCTACACACTTGGTCTAGCAGCTTTCTAAGCAATCAAGTGGTGCCATGTTGCTTGATTTTAAATAAAACCCAAGATCCTTCTCCTTCATTATTTCCGCAGGATGTTATCCCTGTCATTGTTAAGCTCTAAAAGTGCCTTTTCAAGAGTTGAGCTCATTGTGAAAATGGCCAACATTGAGCTCTACCTGTTGCCTATCTCCATGTTGTAGCCTAAGAGAAAAAAGGCAGGGAGAATACAGCTCCATCTGGGGTAGGAGGATTTGGCCCAACAAGTCGTTAAATGGAAGAAAGTGGTGAAACTTCCAGTGTTTTCAGCTAGAACAAGTGTCGAGATAGCTGTAAGAGAAGGCAGTGCTCATTTTTCAACTCTCTCTGCTTTGCAGGCAGTAACTGCTAATTGTCAGGCTTCCAGGTCTGTCCCCTGGGATGTGTTTTTCTGGGGGATCTCCTAAGCCAGACTGGACTGAGTCAAGGGAGTTTCCTGAGGTATTAAACCTCAGCCTGAGGTTTCCTGAGGTATTAAACCCTAAGGAGTTTTGCACCTAGTTGCTGGGTGTTGCACAGTCTCTCCTCATCCCAGCTGTGCTGGTGACCCCACAGTTAGTCCAGGCATACATGAAAATGAAGAAGGTAGGACAAAGACTGGGGATTGGCACAATATTCATGGTGTACCATGCAGTCAGTGAATTTCATGGATGTCCTGTACTAGCTGAGCTTGAGGACTCTGGGCAAATAAGAGGTATTTCTGTCCACGAGGTACTCAAGAGAGTCTGTTAACATTTTCTCTGCTGCTACTGCTAAGAATACAGTGGTAGGAGAGGACCTACCACTGGATTGAAGGTCTCAAGTTGCACCAGGGGAGATTTAGATTGGATATTAGGAAAAACTTCTTCACCAAAAGGGTTCTCAGGCATTGGAACAGGCTGCCCAGGAAAGTGGTGGAGTCACCATCCCTGGTGGGATTTAAAAGACGGGTAGATGAGGTAGGTGCTGAGGGACATGGTTTAGAGGTGGAATTGGCAGTGTTGGGTTTATGGTTGGACTTGGTGATCTTAAAGGGCTTTTCCAACCACTACAATTCTGTGATTCTGTGACCTCCCTTGAGGAGCAGTGGCCTTGCATCAGCTTATAGATCTAGATCATATAGGGATGGTTTAATGCAAGAGTTTAGCATTTTCTATGTTGGGAAGTCTTTGCCTTTGTGGAGTGGTAGCTACTTCTTCAGTTGTCATTGTATGAGAAGCCAAACTGCAGGAGGCAGAAGCTTTAGGGAAATACTAATGGTATTTTATAGTATGTTGGTACAAAGTCCATTAGGTGGGATCCTGGTTGTGTCTCTTCTGGCCAAAGTGTTTGCTAAGGTGTTCATTCAAGGTGGTACCAATCTGCGTTTCTAGTATAGCACCTACCAACTCCACACATTTCCTGGTTTTATGGAGCCGTATTACTTCAGCACTCTTTAAATTTCCATTTTTGTGGTAGTATTTCAATACCTCGTACTCCTGATTAACCAGAGTAAAACCACAAAGAGTGGGAGCTACGACCTGAAGAGGGAAGGAGAGACACAAACACCAGTGTTGCACAAGCCACAACTTATTGCTTCATATTTATTTATGATGCAGATGTGGAGTAAGAGTACTACATTTTGAAGGAAATGGTTTGGGTTTTTAATAAGGCTCTTCACTTACAACTGCTCCGATATGACCTTTGCATTACCCACTGCATTTTCCTTCCAGTATTCTGGCTTTATGCTCTGCTGACTCACAAACATACATCTTCTTCATTAATTAAAAACAAAAAAGTGGTTGCTTTATAGCAATCTCTTTATGTATACAAAAGGAATGCTATTTCCATTTGCTTTTATATTTTTTATAGATAATACAAAAACACATTGCTGTTATTAGTTTAATATGGAGAGCCTCTTAAAATGGTCCAAGCATCATCTGCTTTATTAGTGGCTGCTTGATAAAGCTTCCACATTCTCCAGTTAGTTTGCTTCTGTGGATGCTAAGGCTTTACAATATGCACTGAGATTTTGATAAAATCTCATCAAAGCCTGCTAAAAGATCTCCTTTATCTATTTTGATTGGCTTGATTACATTGATTAATGAAACACTGGAGGATTTTATGTGATGGGATTAAATAATGCAATTAGTTTTAATAATTTTTCTAAAAAATAGAATTAGGTGGGAACAAAAGGAAGAAAGAGAGAGCAATGTTCTGCATACAGTGTTCATGATAAGTCATAATTCTTTGTTTTATCCCTTGGAACAGTGGCATTTTACAGACTTCA
>NW_010339238.1:7658-13624 GCF_000700745.2 Antrostomus carolinensis
CAGGAATGCTCAGGAGGAAATATAAGTCAGGAAGTTAATATTGGGGTGAAACTTAACTCTAGAGGCTCATGTACAGTGCAGGCTCATGCCAGTGCTAGGAAGGAGTCTTGCTGGCACCCTGAAGGCAGGTCATTATTTTACTGCACTGTCCACCTCCTATTCATCTCTGGTTGTTTACAGGAGAAGGGGGTTTCTGGATGAGAAGAAAACCTGTATCATCATGGGTTGTCAAGCACTGGAACAGGCTGCCCAGGGAAGTGGCTGAGGCACCATCCCTGGAGGTATTTAGAAGACGTGTAGATGTGGTACTTAGGGACATGGTTTAGTGGTGAACTTGGCAGTGTAGGGTTTACAGTTGGACTTGATGATTTTAAAGGTCTTTTCCAACCAAACGATTCTATGATTTGAGTGGGTTAAGTACCTTCAGGAGCTTGCAGCAAAAGCCTGCAGTTCTATGAGAGTGTATGGCAGCTCCTTGTCCATGCCAAAGTTTGCAGTGATGTACTTTGGAGTCTGTATGCAAACTCCTCCACTGAAAGCAATGCAGTTGCAATAGCTTCAACACCTAAGGATTTTCCCCAGTACAACCAATGTGTCTTGGGTCCAAGGAGAGGCATGTATGGAAATCAGAAAATTAAAATGACTATAGTCCTTGTCCCAACTACTGAAAGGTAATAGCAAACAGGTTTGCAACCAATGTAAGAGGAGCCAAAATAGACTAGAAAAGAGAAAATTGTATTTCTTCTACTAACTGTTCTTCAGTGTGTGCTCAATTTGTAAGTTTATGAGCTGCCACCTCTTCTAGGACACAATACAGAGTCTTCCATGTTTCCTGTGAGGATCTCCATCCCACGTGATATTTTAGAGAGGTACTGGAGTGTCCAACTTGCACATTTACCTTCTACATCAGAGTCAAGGCTGCTGGGGTCTGTTCCTGGGTCTGCCCTGGACTCTGGTCAGTCCTGAGCAAATCCTTTAGACCTGGTCTCAGGTAGCCCCATGGGTACCCATACTTAAGATGTACATATCTGCATGTTATTCAAGACGATGAGGAACAGTTCTGCCCCATGTTATCCATGACTGTCAGTCCTTATTTCCCAGTGCAATGAATGGGGAGAGGAAGTAACAATATAAAAAATATTTTTATAGTGGCCTCTCTGAATACAGTCTCCAACTTCTCTGCATTAAAATATTTTGGAGGTCAAGAGCTGGTCTGAACTGTTTATTGTTGTCTTGAACTTAGATGCTGTTGTAGATGCTTAGGTCAACCCTAAACATTAGCATAGGAAGTCTAAATAGGGTTCCCCTTTTCTTTGTTCTTTATTTTCCTCTGCTATATGGTAGCTAGGCTAATGTTCACGTGCCCTTTGGGGGTTCAGTGATGTCTAACTGCCATTTGTAATTAATCCTGGAGATCTTGCAGGGAAGTGGCAATACAAATGCAGAGTGTCATTGCTGGAGATTGAGGTCTTACCGGCATTTCCTCCACCCAGCATATCAATTCTAATTGCCATTTATTTTTCTCCTCATTTAGGTATATCTCTATATCTTGTTTACTGTCACTCTGCACTAAGCTGTTACTTCAAAGCATTTGCCTCGAATAATCACAATCAGTAAACTGCATAACAGCTTTGTTAAACACACTGCCTCTTCCCTCATAGTATCATTCCTGGGAAGACAAGACAAGTAGAAGCATTTTGAATCCAGATCTGATTTCAGAGATAACGAGCAGCTGAAGTGCGTATGCTCAAGGTTTAGAGAGGCTTGGGACTACATTTTTATTTGGAATCACCTTTGTTAGGAAGCAAGTCCTCAATAAACCAATGCCTTTGGCAGAGCTTACTGCCTCTTGAGTAGACTTGTCTGCAATATTGGGCACAAGGTGATGTGCAGACCAGACATGTACCTGCAACAAATTCTTGGGAAAATCCTTGACCTTTGCCCAGGCTACCTGGAACAAACCAGAAGCTTCTGGTTCAATCACTTATTCTGCTGCTTTCTGTCTTCATTCATCTTTGCAGTTCATCTTCGTACCTCTCCATGCAGTGGGTTATGGAGAAGTTGCATCATCGATGTGCTCTGTGGTTGGATCTGTGGCTCAGAAAATGCAAGAATGAACATCTTGGTTGAACTTAAAGACAATCCCGTTTTATATCCTTTTTCCAGTTCATAGCCTGATTCTAGATGCTTTAGCAGGGAAGGCATGACATCTTGGATTTTCTTCTGGCTTTGCTACTGGACCTTTGAGTGGCTCTGGGTACATTCCCATCCTACTCTTTGTGTGTTTTGATTTGTAATGCTTTAAAACCTCCATAGCATGAAGTGTCTCCAAATTGTGTTTGCATTGTACCCGGATCCTGATTTGTTAACATGGCATCAATACTTTATCTCTGATCAGCACACTACTCACCAATTCACTTTACTCTTTTACAGCTAATAGCCCAAATATACGTATGAGTCAAAGCCCAGACTGGTCAGGCCAAGATAAACTATTTGTCCTATTAAAACAGGTGTCTAGAGGACCTGTTCTGAAGAAAATGTTTGGCTTTGGTTGCAAGGGGTGGCAGCGAGGAACTAGGAGTTAATTTAGGGTGCGCAGAGTGGCAAGAAGAGAGCATCTGTGTGCAGTGGCCAGAAAAAAGACTCAGGGTCTCCCTTTCCTTACTGCTGTGGGTCTGGGGACAAAAAGAAACAGGACTTAGGTGGAGAATGGATGCTTTGAAGAGGTTCCTACCCCACACCTAAGCCATGGTCCAATCTTCTCCACAGTACAGATCCTACAACCTGCCAAGGCTTGGGCCACATGCTCCTACCTGTGCGTGAGCCTCTTTGGGTTTGCTATCACATTGACAACACTGATTATCTATGGAAAAGTGGGAATTCAGACACAAGTAGGCAGAACACAAAACCACAATACCTATGTAAGAGGGTGAAAATGATGTGATTCTTTTTCATGAGCAAAAGTTCCCTTAGCATCTGAAAACGTGCCTCTGTGCTGCAAAATGTCGCTTGCAAACTGCTGGAACAGGCTGAGATGAGATTCTATAAGTGCCATCCATTTAGGGCTGTCAAGGAAGTAAAATATTCATCCCTCGAGGCTCTGCCATGGAGCAAATATATTAACTAACAAAAATAAATCATGTTTTTTTTCTAATAAAATATTCAATTGCTCGTCTGTTCTAACAAATATAAGAAATGGAGGTTTAATCAAGGAAAACAACTCTCTGCATCAGACCACAAGGTATTCTCGGCTAGAATTCTGCTAATATGCTTGAATAATTCTGGTAATAATAAAACTGAGCCATCCAGAGAGGGTTGCTCTTACACTGATTTAGAGTGACAGGATTTGGGGAGACAAAGAAGCAGCCAAATTAGCTCTGAAAAATTATAATTTATGAAAGTTTTGCTAATGTCTCATCCTGAAGCCTGATATGGATACGTTTCAGGTTTCTGCTCTGTTTATTTATTTGTTTGGAAAAGCAGATATGGTAATAAATTGGCAAATAATCAAAGTAGGGAGGGGATTTAACCTGACTGGGAGACCTCCTGGTGATTCCTGTCTAGAAAAGCAATTCCCCTCTTTCCATGTATCAGTGCTCCACATTTTCCTCACCACAAAGAATTCCTTTTATCCAGAGAGATTAACAGGTTCTCTTAGATTGATAATTGGCACATACAGATATGAACTCCCTCTGTCTTGCCCCCAAAATCCCAATCTCCATATCTCTCCCCCCCATCCCAAACCCTGCATTGTTTCAACCTGTTGCTCCAATAAACTGTAAATCCTCCACCAAAGTTTTCATGAATAACATTACAGTCTTTGGAACAAATCCAGAGGCAGTTTGAAGATAATAGGAACATTGAGTAGTAAATAACATACTGACAGAAGACATGACACCATGCTGGCAGAAGACATGTGTGCATGACTTTTATAGTAACCAGGGCACTCATTGCTTGGTAGTCAGAGCACAGAAATGTAAATTATCGGAAAACGGGCAATTTTTAATATCTCATGATGTTAGCTGGAGAAGATCATGTGCATTACAGGGGAGAGAGAGAAAGTTGGTGTCCTTCACAAGTTTCCCTCTATATAGGGAAACTGGAGATGGTCTCCTGGGTATTTGATACCGAGGAATCATGTAGAGATGCTCGGTTGGCTAAAAATTTCTGCTGAATTGGAGAATTTAGTAGGGATCAGCTACTAAAAGGATCAGCTCTGCAAGTTAACACTGATGGTATGTAAAGGCAATTGATAGGTTTCAGAGTAATCACACCATGGAAAGAAAATAAGATCATCTCCATGTCTTAAAGGTATTTAAAATATCTTTTTTCCCCCTAATTGTTAGTCTTTAATCTGTAGACTGTGTGCTTCTGCAGGACCCACTCTAGAGCCACAGGTGAGTATCTGAACTATCTTTCCATGAGTTAGACCAACTGATATTTCAAGTTAAATTAATTGTCCTGGAGGAAAAAAAAAAAAAAAAAAAGATTTATCCATAATGTTTTCTGTAACCTGTGTCTTAACTCAGAACCCCTCAAGATGAGCACAAGATTTTAGAGCAAGCCCTTCTCAAAGCTGATGTATTTAGGCACCTTCATCCTGCATTCAGGTTGAGGAATTCAGCTGGAGGCAGTGGTAGGTCAGAGCTTGAGGCCATGATCTTGAATTATGGTCTGGTCAGTGATTATTTAGTGCTGTGCCTTTGTAGGTAGAAGCTACACAAGGGAAAAAAAAGGAAAAAAATCTGAAAGTGGTGAGCTCTCTGTCCTTCTCATATAGGAAAGGTCCTAGCACTGTGGCCAGGCTTGAAGCTGGACATTACACAACTACTTGGCTGGCTCTGGGAGAGAGAGCCCTTGTCTTCTTCCTAGACCCTGCCCAAACCAGGTAAAGGGACTTGTTTTTAAACATCCTCAACTCCAGAACTCTGTATCCTCTTTTAGAAGAGGTGCTTTGTGGTGTCAACAAGCCAATTTGATTGAGGTGGAGTGGGCCACAGAAAAGGATCCTGCACTGAGCATCCCTTTGCTGAAGCTGTGGAGATGAGGAGGCTGAGTAGTGAGCACTCTTCACCATCTTGTGGAATACCTTTATCTTTTTCCTTGTGCAAGATCAAGCACTTTCACTTCAACAGGAGATTCCTTCTGTTTGAAGCCTTAACCATAGACTGTAATGCTTAGATATAAAAAGGGCACGGAAGGTAAAGCATAGAGGAATTAAATCGTATATTATGTAAGCAAGCAACAGAATGAACTTAGTGACCACCCCATGTTAGCTGTGAATATCTGTCACACTTCATAAGAACACTTTCCTTTATTTATCACTGGTTTTTAGTGGTATGGGTGGGTTTTGTAGGTACTGGCTGGAAAAGGACTGAATTGTGCCACCTTTTCTTAGGCAAAACCCCCAGTCAGGAACAAAGGCTCTGATGACAGTCAAGACCACTGTCTCTATTCACAAGCACTCTTTACAGGTGATTGCTTATATATTAGAGATGCAAATGATGGTTTTGTTTCAAATGAGGTAAATCTAAGATTAAACTCCCATCGAAGAGTAAATGTTCCCTTTACCTTTCATGTGTAGTAGCTTGAAAGAGCCTACACAACAATAAATTGCATTACAGAAGCTCCCACTGACACAACCATATGTTAGCAGTCTCTGTTTTGAAGGGTTACAGCTCGGTTGTAAGAATTTGCTGTGGGCTGAAATTTGGCAGTCTCTGCTCAGTAGTTAGATTTTAAAACGGAGCTACAAATACGTACCAGTTCCTCACAAGTCATCTCGAAAAGCTCAGAGGGGAGAAAAGCTGGAGCTTGTTGAATTTAAGTTTGAAGTTTGCACAACTAATAACCACCAACAACATTGCGAAATGAAAGTGTGTGTGTGTGGTGGTAACATCCGCTCCGAGGGTCTCTTCCCTTTAGGAAGATGTTAAAAAATAAGCTGCAAACCACAAGGAGGGAAA
>NW_010339238.1:13647-28706 GCF_000700745.2 Antrostomus carolinensis
CCTGAGGCTGTGGGAAGACAATGACCTGCGGTATTTGGGAACATGACCAGCTTGCAATGAGAGCCCGATGAAAAGGGGGGTGACGAGTGAAAGGCTGAAAGTTGAGGAGTAGACGGTGGGTTTTTTGTTGTAAATCCTGAGTCATGCTGCCTTCACATTCCCACTTCTTGGCTATGAGGAAAATGGAAAAGCTTCCTATTGGGAATGAGTTCCTCTGCTGCCCAACTGTGCTGGGTGGCCACGGGGGAAGAAGGGATGTGGCAGAAGTTTGTGAGGAGTTAAACAATATAAAGCTGCTTAGAAAGAGAGAGGAGAGAGGAGTCTTTAGGGCATTTATGTTCATCATATTTTTTAGGTGACGAGGCTGTTACTGATTTGAGATCAGGAGAGTTCAGCCCCTTCCACAGAAGGATTCAGGCTCCACCAAAGGAGATGGATGTTCTCATCCCCACACTGGGGATTTGCGCCTTCCTTTAATCCAGCTGGATGCTCTTGTGAAATCATGGAAGATGGGGCTTGGAGGGAGGTCAGGGTGCATCTGTTCCACCCTGCTACTGGGTCAGTTTTTGACCTAATCAGCACTGTGGCAGGTACAGGTGAATGTCTGGCAGGAAGATATTTTTTTTGACAACCTTCTGAAGACATCTGTTATTAGCATTGAAATGATCTTTGTGGGTGCCAAGACAGACCAGAAATAACTTTTAAATTGTATATGGGTCTACTAATACAATGCTGCACAATTTTGGCAGTGTTAGGAAAGAAATGCTATTTACTAATGCTTAATTTGGTTTTTGATGGCCACAAGAATGTGTCCCTTTTCTCTTCTCTCCCCTGATCAGTTGTCCTGGCAGTAGAGTACAACAGGTCTTTAATTCCACCATGGGTCAACAGCTACGGAGGTTCATTTGGAAAGGACTAAGCTTCAAATTAACAATTCAGTACTGCTTTTAGTGTATGAACAATTTCTTTCTGGTGATGGATGTCATGGGGTGGATGTACAGGGGGAGCTGTAAGCATGGTGTGGATAGAAATGTGCACTCTGGGTAGGAGCTGGGAGGACTCTGAAGGGGACTCACCTTGTCACCATGTGACCCTTTCCCCCCTCACTGTCACCAGGGCTGTCACCATGCTGTCACCAGAGCTGCTGTGTTCATATAGCTGCCATAGTCAGATCTTTAGACCATCTATGGGAAGGATGAGCAACCTACTAGCCATGCCCTTTAAAAGGGATTCCTTTAGCTCGAGAAGCAAAGCTCTGATCTGGGATGCAACAGGCTATGGTATGGTCCTTCTGAGGGCAGGGTGAGAGATGGTTCATCTAGCCTTTGTGGCTGCTGATGTTGAGTGGATTTGCTACAAAACTCCAATTCATCAGAGCCACTCTAATGGTGCTTGAGAAAATTGGGTGACAATTTGCAAAGAAATATAAACCACACTGTTCCCTGGTGGGCAGGCAAATGTAGGTATGTGCTATTTGAAGAGGCTCAGCCAACTTGACAGATTTCTTCTGTAGTTTATGTGAGTGACTTTTAAAAGTGGGTGAACCTCAGAGGGTTCCAAATGCAGCCTGGGATTAGAGGGGATCACCATTAGGGCTCTTAGCCCAGACCTGTTCTGCCCGCCTGGATCGACTGGAATCACATGTCTGTGCAAACACCTCTTGTATGACAACAGGGGACTCTCTTTTATGATCTCAAAAATGCTTTTGGTCCTCAAAATCTGACTGCTTGGTGCCATTTGGACCTTACTGGTAAGAAGAAGTAAGATACAACTACCTGCAAGGCGGTTGTAGTGAGGTGGATGTTGGTCTCTTCTCCCAAGCAACAGGTGGCAGGAAATGGCCTCAAGTTCCACTATGTGAGGTTTAGATTGTATTTTGGGAAAAATGTCTTCACCAAAAGGGTTGTCAAACATTGGAACAGGCTGCCCAGGGGAATGATTGAGTTGCCATCCCTGGAGGTATTTAAAAGAGGTGTAGATGTGGTGCCTAGGGCATGGTTTAATGGTGGACTTGGCAGTTTTAGGTTTACGGTTGGACTAGGTGATCTTAAAGGTCTTTTCCAACAGAAATGAATCTATTATTCTATTCTATGATTCTGGAATTAAAAAAACTCCACACGACTCTTCAAGTTTGTAATCAAGGCAGCAACTTTCTGCATGTAGGGGCCCAATAGTCCACTTCAAATCAGGCAGTGGAGAGAGAGGTGTCTCTAAAATGCATTTCATGCCCTGGATAGGTTGAATTATCCCATGGACATGCTCCTTCCTTTCTGCTGACTTCTCAGATGACACTTGTGTGTCTCATTGTCCCCCCTTGGACACCTAAAACTGGGTTGGATGGGTCAAAGTGTGAGCAAATTGTCTGAGTCCATCCAGGAAGGCTGTACGCAGACATGAGCTGAACCTTTCATGGTTGCCTTTTCCACAAACCTAGCCTTTCTCTGCCAAGCAGTCTCCTGAGTTACTTTACAGGGAGGATCTAACGTGTTGTATGAAAAGTAAAGAAATTAAATAGCAAACGTTCCACTTGACCAAAAGGTCAAAGTCTCTGCGATTAAAATGCTCTGTTATTTTAAGATCAGGGAATGTCACATAACCATTATATATAAACGGCAAAGTTTCTGTGTGCACTGACCGCTGAAGAGCATTGCTAACTCTGTCCTTGGGGAAGCCAGATGAATCCACCTTCTTGAAGCATTTCCCACATCCTACAAACACTCCTGTGTGGTCAGCAGGGAAGGAAACACTTGCAACTGGAGAGATTAAATACACTTCTCTTTTCCAGCTCTACACAGGCAATGTTGTACTTCTTGCACCGCTATTCTTTGAGTGTACTGGTGCTGGTTTTCTCTTCTTATTCTCTATAAATTAAAAAGGCCAAATCTGATACAAAATATATTGACTTCATAATGTAAATTTTTGTTCTGGAAATGCCCTGCTGCTTGGCAAGTGGTTGACTGGTAGATGGGACAACGTAACAAACCCAAGACTGACTTTGTCTTGACTTTGCCTGGACTTTGTGGATCTGCTGAGCAGAGATTGAAATGGCTTTGACTCACACAGTGCTGGGATACGACCATGAGACATAAATAAATGTCCAGAGAAACCTGGGATAATATACTTGAGTTTTACTTCTGCCTTTCCAGATTGGAGAAGTAACAGGATGGGATATCAGAGGACTAATTAAATATTTAATTTATTTGACAGTTTGCAAATAACGTCATTAGAAGTGGATTGTACTGCTTTGGACTTCGAGTAATGTTATATTTGGCTTTAAATGATGGAGTGAGAATGAGGGAAGGTCAAGAAGGTCATTTACAGTTCGGATAAATACCTTGAAGTTCAGATAACTCGTAATCTCTGTCCCCAAATCCTGCCTGCTACAGCAAAGTATTGTAATAATAATACTGACCTGAAATAAACTGTTTGAATTAGCTGCCTTTTTTTTTTTTTTCCAAGTGTGCCAGACAGAGCTGGAAATTCTGGGAGGATAAGATCTGAGGTCCCAACAAAACAGCCTCTCTCTGCTGGTATCCCCTAACACGCCCTGGGATGTCTTCCTTTTATGATAAAACGCTTCTTTTTCAATTCTACATGCATTTCTTCTCCAGTGGATTCTTGAAATTGAACTTAATCTTCTGCTGTGAAGAAGATATCAGAAGGGTCAAAGGAAAGAAGAGAAAAATTATTTTTTCACATGCATTTTTTTTTTTTGATATGAATAAACAAGTACAAAGCTTTATAACCTGGACAGAATAGAGCTGTAGTGAGAAGCTGAACTCTCCTCCTTTCACTCTACATTCCCACCCTATGTCTTATTTTCCCTTCTGCTTAGTGGGTAGAGATGCAAAAAGAGCAATTTGTCCTTTGCATGCTGTTTTGAGAGTTGAGGGAGTGTCTTGACTCACTCACGAAATGATGAATTATAGATTCATTGAGCAATAGGGTTGTAAGATACCTCAGAGACGTCCAGTGCTGGAAATTGCACTGTCTCACCAGATAATCTGTTTCAGCGTGTCACCATCCATCTGTTAAGCAGAGGATCACAGCATCAGCTTTTGCCTTGGGCCTTCAGTCCTAGGTGGGCTAGGGCTGCTCTCCACTGAAAGGGAGATTAGTGAATCTGCTTTGGTCCTTGCACGCAGAGTATTTGTATTTTGGCACTTGCACAGTTCAGAGAATCATAGAATGGTTTGGGTTGGAAGGGACCTTTCAAGTCCATCTAGTCCAACCCCCCTGCAGTGAGCAGGGACATCTTCAACCAAATCAGGTTGATCAGAGCCCTGTCCAACCTGATCTCAAATGTTTCCAGGGATGGGGCTTCTATCACCACTGTGGGCAACCTGGGCCAGGGTTTCACCACCCTGAGAGTAAAAAATGTCTTCCTTACATCTAGTCTGAATCTCCCCTCTTTTATTTTAAAACCATCATCCCTTGTCCTGTCACTACAGGCACTGCTAAAATGTCTGTCCCCATCTTTCTTACAGGCCTCCTTCAAGTATTGAAAAGCCACAATAAGGTCTCCCCAGAGCCTTCTCTTCAGGCTGAACAGCCCCAACTCTCTCAGCCTTTCCCCACAGCAGAGCTGTTCCACCCCTGTGATCATTTTGTAGCCTTCTCTGGACCCACTTCAACAGGTCCATGTCTTTCCTGTGCTGAGGACTCCAGAGCTGGACACAGTACTCCAGGTGGGGTCTCAAAGTTGGGGTCTCAGAGGCTTCTGGCCAGATTCCTGGTATTCACAATCTACTAAATAACACAGAAAGTGTGTTAGAAAGCTCTCCTCCTCTCAATGATGCTCAGGAGATGTGGATTAGCTGCTTCAGTTGTCTTTGATGTCTGAGATGGTGCTGCATTTGGAGACAGGACAGGGAACACTAGGAAACGTGTCCCATGTGCTGCATCACCTGGTGGGGCAGAAGGTGAGTTGGATTGGGTTGAGCTGGGCCACATGAAAGGCTGTAGTTGAGGTCTGTGCTTCTTGTTCTCTGGTTGTACCTCTTCATTAGGTCCAAAGGGTATACAACCTGGAAAACAGATATCCATCTCCTTTTGTAGTGAGAAAATGTATTTGCAGTGACCTGACCGTCACGGCAGCTCCACAATGTGGATTGTTTAGAGCCATCCGAAAAAGACCTCTCTAGAAAACAATAATTTATTTCCCCTTATCCTCTCGTATCTCAACACACACAATATTATTTCAGCACACAATCCACAGAACATGTGAGGAATGTCACAGATGCCTACTCACTGCACAGATTCTACGCGATCTGCACATCATACACACATGCTATTTAACATCCTTTTTATTTTTTTAAGAGCAACCAAAGAATCTTTTACTGACACAAATCTTATTTTCACGTGTGGCTCTGTGTAATGAATTTTTTCAAAGATTTCCACACATACTCCAAGTGAAATTATATCTTGAGGAAAGTATTGCTTGATTGTTAATTCTGAACTCTGTTGAAGCTCCTGCCTTTTCTGTTTTAATCTAAATTGCTCTCTTGAATGTATTTTATCCTAGAATTTGGAAACAGATAGGATTCTTTTATATCTATTTATTTATCTATTTATCTATTTATTTATTTATTTATTTTCACACAGGGTTGAATGCCTGTATATTATTATGGCTCTTTTTTTGCCAGTTACAAAGGAAATGTACACTCTGACAACATCGTGTGCACCAAATCAATGAAATATCCTGTGTTTTCTATTCATTAAGCCCCTAAAGCACTATGTGCAAATTCCCTCACTTTAATTACACACCTCAGGGATGTGCAGGCCAAAAAGGAGGCAGTCAGACAAAAAAGCCTGGTCTCTGCCAAAAGGAAAAAAAACCCAACATACTGGTAAACATTTATTTTCAGTGGGGAAATCTGCTATTAATTCATATAGTGACTTCCCCCAGCTGAAATAATGAGGAAAGCCAAGTGAACCAAATGTTCACAGTGAGCAAACATGAACAGTAGGAAATCAGCCCATCTTGTATTTACATGTTTATTCCATCAGCCTTTGAAGAACATTTGCAAGATCCTTTTTGTGTGTGTGTGTGTGTGTGTTGAGCGTCAACGTTTACTCACACTCCTCCAGAGGGTGGCTCGTTAGCAATGAAAGGCTTCGGATCTCCTACACACACCCGGATTCAGGGTGTCCTATCTGGAAAAGGAGGTTTAAAATGCTGAAATAAGTAGAGTGACTCGAAGAGCCACGAAGATGATGAAGGGAGTGGAGCATCTCCCTTCTGAGGAAAGGCTGGGGGAGCTGGGGCTCTTTAGCTTGGAGAAGAGGAGGCTGAGGGGTGACCTTAATAATGTTTATAGATATGTTAAGGGCGAATGTCAGGAGGATGGAACCAGGCTCTTCTCAGTGATGCTCAGTGGTAGGACAAGGGGCAATGGGTGTGAGCTGGAACACAGGAGGTTCCGCTTAAACTTGAGAAGAAGCTTCTTTACAGTGAGGGTGACAGAGCCCTGGGACAGGCTGCCCAGGGAGGTTGTGGAGTCTCCTCTGGAGACATTCAGAACCCACCTGGACGCCTTCCTGTGTGATCTCATTTAGGTTCCTGCTCTGGCAGGGGGATTGGACTGGATGATCTTTTGAGGTCCCTTCCAATCCCTGACATTCTGTGATTCTGTGACTCCAAGTAGCTGCAAAGTCTGAGTGTGTCCATCTGAGCTGCAGGAATACTTGTTCATGCAATGGGTTGGTAAAGTGAGAAAAATAATATCTTCTAATTCTCTTTTTTTGCAAGGAGAAGCCATAGTAGAGGCAATGATAAAAAGTAAATAGCTAAGAAGTCAGAGAAGGAACCGTGATTCTGTGGGTTCGTGCCTTTGGAGGTGCTGGGGATGCAGAACTTCTCTCCTTACCTGTTGAAAACGCTTGTGCTTTCATATTCTCTATCGCCACTGTAAGGCTGACAGTCCAGCAATGCTTGTTAGGCTCCTTGGGAAAAGACTGAGCCCAGACCTCACTAACACAACAAAATGGGCCATATTTGCCAATATACAGACTATGGATACGAAGTGCTGCACCCCATGAGTGTATCCGTTCATCAGTACTGACCAGCAAGTCCCCTGGGGTTTTACAATGGATATGGACAATGCTCACAACCTCCTATAAAAAAAGGGAAGAAATGCCATCATTATTTGGACTGCCACCTTCTTAAGGCAGAGAATATCTGTTTTTTATTTGGGTGTGCTGATGAAATGGCTTCCTGTCTTTGGTCCTTCCTGGAAACACCCAAATACACCAGATGATTTTCAGTAGCATTTTGTAATCTTGTTTGTATTCAGGCTATGCAGAAATCCCTCGAATCGGAAAGGAAGCCAGCTGTGTCTTCAGTTTAAATTGCACTGATCCTGGCATTTTTTGGTTTTGCAGTGATCTGTGCTCTGGATGGAGCTTAGGGTGCTTTGCAACAGGGGCAGTAGCACTGGAGGCTTTGCAGGCTGATGTGGTCATTTATCTGGAGCAAGACGGACAGGATTGGCACTTAGGAGTTTTGTACAGAAAAAGAGAATCTTCAGAAATTTTGGGGACCTGTAATTAGAAATTTGAAAGACAGTGAAGTGACCTAGGGAAATTTATTCTCTTTTTTTTTTTTTTTTTTTTTTTTTTTGGCTGGGTGGGTAGGCTTGTACCACAGAACTGGTGCTCAGAGAAGGTCCATGCAAGTTCTCCTGCAAAAAAACATGAACATCAGAGAACTTTCTGGCAGATATAGTTGCAAATCTCAGGTGTCAGGTATCCGTAGTTAAAGCAACAGAGTCAAAATGTCTTGCAAACACTAATGTAGAGTAAGTTTAACTATGGTTGACGGTAAACAAATCTGTTTATGGCTTAGTCCCTGCAAAGACCCTGAGTATCAATGTCATTTTACTGAAGCAGCACATTTTAAACTTAAATTGTTGGATTTAAATCAAAATAATCAGAAAAGGAAAATACGCATCTGAGCAGAGATGTAGATCACTAACAGCATCTCCAGGCTGAAACTTCCTCGTTCTGAGGTTTGAGATGATAGCTGGCTTTTTCTGATATTACTGGGAGGTTTTATCCGTTAACCCCAGTCAGTCTAAGCTAGCATCACTCCTTGAGTCTTGCTTTTTCAGAATTAACATTTGCATCTACCAAAGCCCTCCCTAAATAAATTTTTAGCAGATACATCATTTTGTTAGAGATGAATAAATGAATAAAATGTATGCGTGATCTCTCTCTTTCTCCTATTCTATAAGAAGCAGCAATGCCCTATTAATTTTGACAGACAACTTGGCATTAGCCACTTTAAAATCCAACATGGGATAAAGTTATGCATTACTAGTCTTTCTACATTTTTGTCAAGAGATGAGCATTTTGCCAGATTTTTTAATAATACGCCAAGAGCTTTGTCAGTCAGTTTGTTTAGCTCTGCGTGGTTATGCCAGTATTTTCCAGCTCTCCCGCTGTGTGTGCCACTGCCCTTCACTGCTTTTCTAGCTCCTCCCCTGTAATTAGACAAAGTCAACATAGCAGTCAGGCTGAGCAGCCCCGAGGTACCTGCAGCTATCAACAGTCCAGATTCACAGTCCCCACGAACAAGCTTTGCTTATTCACCGCATCACTACCTCAATTAGGACTTTTTTTTTTTTTTTTTAATGATATCTCGGTTAAGTATCACAAACACAACAGATGGAATGGATAACGCTAACCACGTTTTAAGTCCTCACCTAAGAAGAAGGAAGGGGGGGGTAAAAAAAAATGATCCAGAAAGAAATAGGAGCAAATGCAGAAGGCAGCTTGCAACCAGGAACCAGTTACCATGCCTACTGAAGCCTATTCTAAAGAATGTGTTGGCTGACACACAGAACTCAATGAAAAGATGAAAAAAATGTGCAGGCAATACTAGTTTGGCAGGGATGGTGGGGAATCTGAGACAGAGCTGCTGGTATGGAAGGATCTCACTGCATGCAATTTGCAAACATGCCAATTCAATGGCATGTGATAGACACTAGATGGAATTTAAAGGTCTTAGGGTCTTAGAGAGCTGGAATCGCACTAGAAAACTGTGGGTATTAAAAATAGCAATCCTTTTCACCAAACCTTGTGTCTCAGATTTGAATTCAACACTGTTGAGAGAAATCCCTGCCATCTCTTCCAGGCACATTTGAAAAATTGCCTGGATGTACCTTAATTCTGCTGTATCTTTACATCCCAGTAAACGTGCTGCACCAGTGCCGTTGAATTTCCAAAGAAATTCCCATGGCTCCCTTTGTGTGTGTCTGTGTTGAAAGGGAACTGGCTGCATAACGGGACTTATACTGCAACTTCAGGCTGTTCACTTCTCTGGGATTTCTGAATTATTCTTAGTGGGTGGGGGGAATATGGAGGCAGGCTGGGGAAGGGAGGAGAAGAATTACAGGAAGAGTGAATTTTTGAGAGATGTGGTGCATATGGTTGGCTCCAAGTGCTTCAATCCACCCCTTCCCCCAAATAAAAACCTGCACAAATTCCTGTGTACCATCTGTAAAACTCCTTTATGTTTTTATAACCCTGCTCTTCTATTTTTTAAAAATATATTATTTCATACTGAATGATACAGTTTTTAAAAGTTGAGGTACTTGATTGAGACCTTGGAAAAGATTTCTGTAGAAAGGGAGCAGACTGCTCATTCTCAGTGTCTACTTGGTGGCTTTTTTCAATCCAGTCAAGATGTTGGCTTGGTCTAGGGCCAAGTCCCAATTTCACAGTTTGGATTTAGCAGAGATCTTTTTGAGAGTCGTAGTGGTTGCAGGGGTTTGGGCCAGTCTGCTCCTGAGTGAGAGCCATACTGCTATTTTGATTTGCGCTGAATCTGAATTTGAAAAGTCACTTTTGCTTGGCTCTGACTTGGTCTGTGCTCATCTATATTTAAATCTAAGGGCAGATCTTCATCTGGGGTGGACTGATGTTCCTGCTTGACACAGAGCAGTTCCATGATTTCATATCAGCTCTCCTATCAGCCCTACTTGCACCACATGGTGGGGTGAATTGATGTGTCTCCCAGCTGGAAGCCACTGCAACCTCACTCAGACCTCTGCCATCATCATCAGAGCCCACCACCATCAGGCACTGCTACATTCAAAACTGGCAAGGTCCAAAATAAAAAGAAGTGGCACGGCACTCTATGGATGATGAGAAGATGCACAGGTGTGAGAGCACTGAAAAGGTCATGCAGCAGATTTTTGAGCTTTCTTCTCAAGTTTCTGTGCTTGGCTGTGATGAGAGACAATGACTTTCCCTCTTAGTGGAAGGTTTCTGCAGTTCCCTCTGCACAGTGACCCACTTTCCATAGAGGATGGTGAGTGCTGCTGTACTCTCTGACTAGGACACTCTGAGGATGTAGATGTTCAGGCTGAGAAGGAAAGCAAAGCCAGATCCTCATGCCTCATAAACACTGAGATGCCCAGTTTATTTAAGCATCATGCTGCCATCTTTTGAACCCAAATTTATGAATCTTTCTCCACTTTTCCTTGGCTAGACAGAGGGTGTGTGGTTCTCTGAGTCCAAGTGGAAGATATGGTGTCTCCTGGATCCCAGAGGAGGGTTGTAAGCCTCTCCTAACTGGCAGTTATCCCCTCCTGGCCAGCACTGACAACACTTCATGCAACAACATGGATATTTTGGAACCCATTTCACTCTTCCATTGCTACAGGTAGCCAAAATGCCTAATCTGGGCAGCAGATGCCATCAGATGGCCATGTTTTGAAATGGTAGGCACAGATGTATGCATTTTTGAAGGAACTGCATCTTTTTATGGTTCTAGACCTAATGGGATCAAATTATCATATACCTCTCCTGGATGGGGAGAAGTGAGGTTGTCTATGAGCCATTAATTACTGCAAACCTGGTATGCTGAGGGGTCTTCTGGAAGAGAATCAATATGCTTGTGTTAGGCTGGTGTTACTCATTCGGACAGTGAGGCTCTATGGTCTATGGGTAGATAGGGAGTCACAGATTCAAAGGCAGAGGGACAACTGTGTTTGTCTCATCTGCCTTGCTGTTTAACATAGTCCAGAGGATATCTGTGGATTAATGCATGTTTGGATTTGAGACTCTCACTTGGAAAAATATCCAGTCTTGAGCTGGAAATCTCAATGAGTGAAGACTCCACTGCAGCACTTGGCCATTTGCTCTGGTCATTGATTAATTCCCAATTTCCTCTTTATCTCAGTGGATCATTCTCACCCCAGACCCTAAGTCTGGAGGTGCCTGTTGGCCTGATGTCTCTGAGAGCTCTTGAGCTATTCAGGAGGAAATTCAGATGGGGTAAATAAAGCTTAATGAATTTAACTTCAGTTTTCAGGTACTGGATCCCATTATTCATCTTCCTGATCGGCCTGATGGTCCCACTTCTTTCTGTCTTCTACAGTAGCACCTAGCCAAGGAGCTTGTCATAATGCATGATGTAAAAGCCTTTGATGCAGGTGTATTAGACTAACTGAAGGAGTAGTTTAGCCATGTTAATAAGCTCTGTTTTTCAGTCTTCTGCTTCCACTGCTGGGGTTAGCAGGCATGAAGGTGGCTTGGGTGGCTTTGCACCCACAGTGTAGACATGTGATGACTTCAACATCGGTCTTTCTGTTGATGACAGCTATGAGAAGTGACAAACCTTGACACTTCAAGAAGAGTAGCTGGATGGCCAGGGATCTGGTCAAACACGTTGTCCCAGTGTGCTGAGGAGTCTGCAGGATTGCTTCCTCCAGCTGCAGAGCAGTGAACCAGCACAGCCCTTTACAGTGTTTGACTGTTTATTGGAGTGCCTCATCTTCTTTAGCTTATTAATTCTTCCCTCATAACCCACTGTTAGATAGAAATTACTTTATTTTTTACAGATGGGGAATTCCCACCAGGGATGTTGCAGGTCCTATGTGGACTATCTAATTTAGGCAGCTAACTTACAGCCCCCCAGTATAGTTATTGGGCAGTACAAGAGGCAGGGAGCCCTTTCCCCAATTGCCAAGCAGTATCATATGCTCCTGTCTTAGGGATTGAATGTAAAGAACAAATCTTCCCCAGAAAGCAGCTGATTTTTCCAAGACCACACAGACAGTACTAGCACTGCCTAGACTGAAATGAATGCTGTTTATGTTGTAGCCTAATAGCTATGGATCAGTCTTCCTTTGGATTTATTTTCTGCTAGTTCCAGGAGTTTCTCCTGTGATTGAGATCAGGTATTTTTTTTTAGCAGGGTTGTTTTCTTTGAAATGCCTGAGTCATGGGGTGGAACTGATGATAATGTAGTACATAAATAAAATGCAATACAACTCTTGATAGCGCATCAAAAAAGTGGAAAAAATCTTTAAAGGAAAAGACTGTAATTTGGATATATGGCCAGATAACTTCACCAGAAACAAGTTATCTATAACCACTGTCAGGAAGATTGTCCTGCCTGGAGGCCTTCAGGGGTTTGCCCTTGTTCTGCTCAGTGGTAGACACAGTGGTTACAGATGACGCCAGCCTGGGGAGGCACCACGAAACAGAGGATCAGAATTGAAAAAGTCTTGTTGAGTTTAACTTGGAGCAGAGAGCCACAAAGGGAGAGATGACAGCAGTTGTCAAACATGTACAGAGCTGTTGTGAGGTAGGAATGAGTCTGTTCTCTGTGTCCAAAATGTTAGGGCAAGAAGGAAAGGGCATCAGGTGCAGCCCTGAGGTTCAGCTTACACATTAAGAATCACTTCCCATGGGCAGAGACAGTGCAGTGCTGGGACAGACTGCCTGGAGGGGTCGTGAAGGCTTTTAGCTGTGTGCTAGCCAAACATCAGTCTGAGAAATACAGGTGACCCTGCCCTGGGGCAGAGGAATGGACTAGGTGGCTTCTTCATGTCCTTTCCAGTCTTGTTTTTCTGTAGTTGCACTGTGTATTGCAAAATCGTCCAGTTTTCTGCATGCATTTGAACAGAAACCTGCTTTATCCATCCCTTACAGTGTATTCAGCAGTGTTACTGTGGGAAAGTTAGCATATCTCTTAAAATTCAGCCTATTGTGCTTAAACACTGCAAAATTTCATGCCAGGTGATGTCAGGAATTGCCACTCAGTGTTTGGATGCAGGGGAGGGCGGGTGTCACAGGGCGTATGCCTGTGTCTAGGCACACTAATCAGAGTTTTCAGGGCTTTATTTCCTTTCTAGTCCACTTCTTGGTTACCCATAAAACTTCAGACTCAGTCAGGTGAAGTCTGGTTCTGTTTTAGTCAAGAAATTGTGGCATGAAAAGAAACACTTTTCTGGTGTATACAATTAAAAGCTGATAAAAAGGGATATTTTGATATGAAACCACTTCTACAGAAGCCCTTCATGGCAAAATGTGAATACTAAAGACAAAGTGGTAGTGATTCCCCTTCCCTTTCAGGCAGGCCCTGATCATCCTCCACCTGAAGATGCTGATGTGGAGAACCAACCCAAGGTGCAAAGGCACATGACAATGAACATGCTCTCCATGCCAGCACCGGATTAGCAGCAACTTGTTCCAGTTAGAAGCACCCCATCATGGTGGAAATATCTCTGAGGTGTTTTTTGTCAGAGTGGGAAATAGCCCTACAGATTTTTTGGTGCCAGGGAAGTGTACGATGTTCCCCAGCCTTGAGGTGCAGCACAACAAAGTTGTCTGCTCCTGCCCAGTATCCTCCAGGTCCAGATTCAACAGCATCATGTGCAAGGGGCCATCAGCAGGAGGATGGTTGAGTTGCTGTGCTGAGTAACTACACAAAGTGTGGTCATCATGGCACATGACTGGGTAGGGGGATGAGTCTGTGGGAGTTTTGGGACATAGTTGGGAGAGATAGGGTCTTTGGTGGCCATCTTCTCCTTTCACCCAACTGTTCATTGTGCTCCGCAGGAGTGTGCTTGTTCTGGCACAACTGTTTGCAGGGCAATGATGTGAACTGGGTTAAGGACCTGATTTGGGTATAAACCTCGGAGGAACCTTCAGGGTTTTGAACCCAGATCCTTAAAAAAACCCCAAATGCATTGGTACAAGTGAATGGGTCTACACAGGAAGAAGGTCACAGGACTTCTTAAATTATTATCACCAGACAACCACAAATGTGTCCCTGTGCTCAAGTTCGTCTCTTCAGTGGCTTAAGTGATGAGTATAAAGCCTGCCTGCCTGGTGTTATCTGCCACCAGATACCACTGCCAGTGTGTCGTGGCAGAAAATCTCCCTGAAAATGGAAATCTCCTTCCCTTGGACCACCTGGAGGATGTGCAGCCACAAACACTGATGGACATAGGGAGCATCTTCAAACTGCTTTACTCATTGAAGCGAATGTGAATGGTGCCATTGATTTCCATAAGAGCAGGATCGGACTCAAAGCAACTGGCATTCAAAGCAGCAGGAAAAAAAATACATATGTACTTTGAGGAGGGAGTGGTGTCAAGAGGGTGTCTTGACTTAATTTCAGATTTGTTTTTAAGAATATAGGTGGGTAGAAACACTCCTTTGTTGGGAAATCATGCTTAAATTAAGCTGCCATCGTACCAGCAGATGCAAAATGGAAGCCAATGTATTATACATCACTGTCTTGGACATTAGTTCTGAAACCACGACACCGCCAGTGATCACACTACACTTCAAAGAGACCCTCTACCAGGGGCTTGGCTGGGAAGATAAAGGCCTGGCTATTTACCTTCTGACCTTGGTTCAAGACTAAATTGAGAATCTAAATGAAAGTAGTTTGGTGGTCTCAGCTCAATCCCTGGTAGACAGTTGTCCATATCACAAAAGCACCATCCCTAGTTTAACACAATTTGGCACAGCCGATCTTCTCTGTTCAGGAGAGACCCTGGGCTAAATTAACACAGAGCCTAAATTACATCTCATATGCCATCGTAGAGATGGCAGTCTTCGAAATGGTGCCTTAGAATAGCAGCCTGTGTGGACGCTCTCCAAACTGGCTTCTGGATAAAGAAATCTGTTTTCAAAAAAAAAAGCCTATTGCTTAAGCCAAAAATGAAAATAAAAGCAAATCACAACACAGGCTTTTTAGGAACTCATACTTAGAACAAGGAGGATGATCTTGGAGAGATTAAGATACATGTTCT
>NW_010339239.1:0-24674 GCF_000700745.2 Antrostomus carolinensis
TCACCAGAGGACGAGGCCTGGCCGTGGGGAGGGGGCGAAGGCGCTGCCTGCCGTGGGCTCCCACCCTGCGATGGGAGCTGAGGGGTGAGACCCGCAGTGGCCTCACAGAATAGACACCTTTGACTGGTTACAAATGGGGAAGAACCTGGTGGGTGTTCAGGGCCTGAGACCCCGCTGTGGTCAAAATGGCTGACTGGACAGTGACCGCGCTCCTGAGGCGGTGCCGCCCCTGGGGAGGGCAGGAGGGTGAGATTTTCCGCTTAGAAGGTGCAGAATGCCAGTTCCTTCACTGGATGATGGGCTACAAGAGGGAATCCTTTCTGCTGGGCCTGCTGGTCCCTTCTCCTGGCCAGCACTTGACAGAAGGGGCCCAGCCTGGTGCCCTCAAACATCCCTGGGCTCCATTCCAAGTGTGCTGCTGCCCCATGCCAGCAAGCTACAGCATGAACAGCTTCAGCTTATTGTCCAGCTGCAGGAGGGTTAAATCACTCCCTTCACCTCCTCCCCAGCCCCTCTCCCTTCCCTGAAGAAGCAGAAGCACAGAGGAGTGGGCTGAGGTGCTCAACCTGGGGCTGGAGCATCATCAGCAGAGCCAGGGCTAGGGAACCCCTCAGAGCAGTGCCCTGTTCAGTCAGCCACGCAATTCAGTCCTGTCACGTTTTATGTTAAAATGCCATAACTGAGGGAAAGTTTATCTCAATCATGTATTTAAGCAAAAAAACCCAACCCACCAAAGTTTATTTTCAGGGTTAGTACCTGCTCTAAAGTGAGAGCTTCCATCTTCTACGTGCTCTGTGCATCTGGAAGCACCTAAGAGGGTAATACAGTGCTGAAAAATGTCTGTAGTCTTTGCAGACATAATCTGCATGTGCTCAGCTCTGTACACGCCAGCAGTTCATCAGGACAATGGTAATAGATGAGTCTTCACAGACATCAGGACTTAAATAGGAGGTGGTTTGATTGCGTGTTGAAATATCTATGGCCTGTAGGACTCCTTATCATCCTATTGCATACTAATTCCCTCTCCGTGCCCACATCTTTTTGCTTGTGCTGTATTTTTATCGCCTAGTTTATTTTTGCCATGACTGTGTTGTGCTCCTGAGTAACACAAGACGACTGACTGTGTTACAGAGTTTAGTGCTGGCTTCTGAGTGATTTTTCCACTGTTGAATAGGAGACTGCTGTTTGTAGGGCAGCCTTTTTCCTGGCCTTTGGCAGACCTGATGCCTGCGGTGATCAATAGATTGCTGTATAGTTGGTTATTCTGACAGGTAACCAGCTCCTCTTCTTGGCCCTGGGCTGCTCAGTAATTGAAACGCCTCCTCAGGATATACAAAATAAAGAATGGGCAAACATGAAAGCACGGTTGCAGACTTGTCCTGGCTTGCTGTTTTTCACAGGAATGTTGCTTTGTCGTCCTTGCGATGTGTTCCGATTGTGGCAGCATCTCTGAGAGGGGAAGAGAAATGAGGAAGCAAAGGCTGGGAATGCAGCTTGTTGTGCTTCTCGCTTTTGATAGAGCAGGCTTCTGGTAGACTGCTAGGTTTCATTAATCATGTTTAAGTTTCTGTCACTAACTTTTAATTAAAAGCATGGTTGATACCACTTTAATGAATGTACGGATGTTAGCCATCTTCATGCATAAAAATGCTTTTTAATTCCCTTACTATTCCCTTTATGGCCCTTAGATGCTTTTGTTACCACTTAAACAGCATACACCAGCAGCTGTTTATCTTTTTAATATAACTTTTTCTTGCTTTTTGTGTTCAGGAAACAGTAATGGTTTCAGTAAACAATTCCCTGGTATCCTTTAATAATATTTTTAAAGTAACTTGTTAGCAAGGGTCCTAAGTGATGTCTAGAGAGTGAACTCCAAGGCTCTTAGTCCTTAACCTAACGTATGCTGAAGTTCTTCGTTGTTCCTCACACACACGTGAGGTGGTGAGGAAAGTAAGAAGCCTTCGATGTGTAACTTTTGATTCTGATGAGCTTAACAAGGATCTTTCCCCAAAATGATAACTTCTTATTGAAAGATCCTTTCTATTTTGCTTTGCCTCTGATGGTGTATTTCAATGCATTTGTTGCTTGTTGTGCATCTAACAGCCCGAGCATTTATTGTGATTTGCCATCTGGCATGTGGGAGTTTTATCTAACTTCTCATTTTAGTTGACAGCAACCAGTTTGGAAAGACCTTGTCCTGATTTTTTTTATTTTTATTTTTAAAATAGAAATTCTCAAAACTTAAAACTGACAGTGGTGCTAAGGGGTTCTGAATTTAAATAAATAGTCTCTTTTTATTCACAATTTGTTACTGCTTTTGCGAGTTGGCCAAATAGAGAAGCAGCACATCCTTCAAGCAAGCTAATTTAAAGAAGGTTCCTCCAATTAGTTCAAAACAGCATTAATCTCCCCTCTACATTCAAATAGAAATCTTATTTTTTTAGTTGCTGTCTTGGCAGCCTGAGTGGAAGGCTTCAGAAAATGGCAAGTGAAAGCTGATGCTTGCTCCTGAGTGTAGTTTGACTCATGCCACTCATGCATATTCACAGTAATGTCCTGTCCTAGGACCAGCACAATCCATTGAGAAATGGGTTTTTTCACATGATGTTTTTCTTTTAGGCTTCCTCATAATCAAGAAACACGCCTCATTTCGAGAAGAGGGAAGGAACAGACATCAATGTCTTTCTTCTCTTTATTTTTATTTTCTTAGAAGGAAAAAGCAACATCTAAACCCATGGTTTTCTTAATAGCCAGTTCTTCATAGCCTCCTAATTGAATTTTAAAGCTGGCTGACCTAGGGTATGATGCAATTAATATTTCTGTGTATCTCCCTAAATTAGTAAGATATGTCCAAGTTTAATTTTGCGCCTGAAAGCATCTTACAAAGAAAGATGTTCTGGAGTGTCCAGTGTGAATGGAAATGGAGTAATTAATGTGGGGGGAGGGAATAAATAAAACACTTTATTTTTAACTTTGTTTCCTGGCTGTTGGAGGAAATCCAAATGCCACAACCTTGTACCGGGGCAGAGGAGTCTGTGTGAACTCACCCACGAGCTGAAAGGGAATGTGGCTTCTCTAATCATGGTGTCCATGCCAAGAGTCTTAGGAAACTTTACATGATCAAAGTAATAAATGATATTTAGATGTTCTTAATGTAAGAAGAACAAAACAATTTAGCATTGAGCTAACTCAGATCCTGTCGCTTCAGGGAGTTGTAATCAGCACGGTGCCAAGTCAATACCCAGAGCTCCTGAAATCAGACTGGTACCTTTTCCATAGGCAAGGGGTGTCACAGGTGTGACTGTTTCAATGGTGTTTTTAATGAGAAATAAATAAAATCCCTAGAAGTGCACAGCAGAAGGCTTCAGTAAATCCCACTGGGGAACTTAGATACCTTTTTCCATACAGGTTTCTTTATTTTTGAAGGGTGACTGTGGGGATGTAGGGACTTCCTGAGAGAGGGCAGTATCTGGAGACAGAGCTGCTTCCCACTGTCCTACAACCCTTCCCAACTGTGTCTGACACAGCGTCGAGCTTCAGAGGGGAGAAGAAATAAGGGGTTGCTTAGGAAAGGGGAGATAAAGTTATTGAGCATATGTGGGTGCAGGGAGCTGTGTAACTTCCCATGAAGGAGCAGGAGGAAATCTAATAGGTGCAGGGCTAAAGCCTGCCCTGGAGAACCTGGGCACATCTGAGGAGGTTCCAGTAAGGAGCTGCTGGCTTTGCAATGAAAGACCATCAGGAGGAGAAATTTAGTGTCTCTTACTGAGAGGGAAAAGAGCATCTCCTGCATGCGGGCTTCTGTATGAAGGGCTGGTAACAAGGGTACAGTTCCCTTGGGTTGGTGGTTAATGCAGCTCAGGTTGATGAACGGTGTGGAAAGCTACAGCGAAGCCACCAGCCCTGGCAGGGTTCTCTCGAGTTCAGGAGTGAAGGTGTCAGGTCATTGCTCCTGCGTCCTCCTGGCTGCTGGCTGCCTGGCAGGAGGGCACATGGTTGCGCTCTGACTCTGCAGCCGCAGTGCCACCGAGGGCAGGGACGGGGAGCAAACACCTCGGCTGATTCAGAAGAGTGCTGGGCAGAAGGCAGCTGCCCGGGGAGGAGCGTGAGCGCCCTGAGCAGCGGCTGGGTCTTCAACAACCCTTCGCAGCAAAGACTGATCTTTGGTTTTTCCTCACTGGGCTAATGCTTGAGGACTCCAGATTAGATTTTTTTAATTTATTTTGGCTTTTAAACAGTCTCCAGAAAATCTTCCTTAGACAATTCTGAAGAGCTGCAACATCCAGAAATCTATGTCCTTGTGGACCCTGAGGCTTTTTCACCAAAAAACCCTCAACCCTGAGCTCTGAGTGTCTTGGATAGCGAGGACTCTGCGCAGCTTTTCCAGTCCTGACTTTGTTGTGTTTGGACAGCTGAGGTTGGCAAGTGCTGTGACGTTGTAAGCAGGAACCTTACAACTCTCCTCTGCAGGAAAGCAGTCCAGCTTACGTAAGTGGAAGAGACTCCCTTGATGTGACGAGGAAAAGTGATTTTCCACTCATCCTTTTCTGTCCCTTTATACAGCTTACTCTCCTGTCGGAGACCAGATATTGGGATTTCTCCTCAAGGTTTTTCCACCAGTTTCTATAGTCTCATCATGGGTGGGGGGAGCTGAGGTCTGGACAATCCAGTGATGAATACTAGTTTGATTTGCTACCAGTTGGGAAAGCACATCTGATCATCTCAGTGTAACTTGGAGGACTTGGGAAAGATAATAGTGAATGAGCAGCTGGAAGTTTCGTAATTTGTCTTTGTGGCAGCAGTTCTCGTGGTGGACAGGGAAGTTAACTCTGGTTTGTTTGGATTGTTGGCACTTACATAATGATTGCTGAGCTTTGGGACACTAATTCAGGCATATTAACTGACTTAACCCACAGAGCAGTGACCTGAGCAGGCAGAATAACTAATTGGGAGGGTGGGAGTGTGTAATCACATCAGCACGTTAAGTGCTGGGGCATATCTTGGTGCTGTAGGGGAGAGGCTGTGTTATCTCCAGCTCCAAAGAAGTTTGATATTTGCATGACTGTTAACTCTGGATATGTAGTGGGGCCTTAATTCTATTCTGAGCTTTAAAAGGTGATGGAAGGATTTCAGGTTTTTATAGTACAGGTGTGGTAACTGCAGTTCAGCTTCCATGTCTTGTGTGGGTTACTTTGTGTGGGTTTACAATGAAGGTGGTGAAACACTGGAACAGGTTGCCCAGAGAGGTAGTAGATGCTCCATCCATGGAAACATTCAAGGCCAGGTTGGACGGGGCTTTGAGCAACCTGATCTAGAGCTGATGTCCCTGCTCACTGCAGGGGGGTTGTACTTGATGACCTTTAAAGGTCCCTTCCAGCCCAAACCATTCTATGATTCTAAGAGTGTCTTACTTGTGAGGAGTCTGGTTTGAGACTTAGTAGATCTCTCTGGGGCTTTCTTCAGATGTTTTGGGTTGGAGTCAGAGTTACCACTCTATGGGGAGGGAGCCCTGAAAGGCCATGGGCATTTCTTAAGAGGTAAAAAATAGTGTGGTGCCATCAGCTGCTGGAGGTTTGGAATGAACAGTGAAACGATTTTCTGTATGTATTTATATATAGGCATGTAGTGTAATTGTGTTTTATATATGTCAGAAGACAATTAAATAGAAATAACTTCACTTGTGACTGTAATTTGTTTCAGGATCAATACCATAATTTAAACATCTTTCTCCTAAAGGTAGAAACACTGCAGAATCTTTTGCTCTCTGTGGGTGGCCTACCTATTTTAATGCTGCTACTTTTTTTTTTTTTTAAAGAAGGAAATAGACATTTTATATTTATCATATCAGATGAAATGGAAATCTAAATATTTACATCTTTTTGCTGGATCTGAGGTTGAGCACCAGTTGTAGGCGTTGCCAAGCTGTTTAGTTGTCTCCTTTGCTAGGAGTAGGTTGATTTCTTCAGGGTAGCTGAGAGATGGAGCCTCATATTTCTGTCTGTTATCTCCTAGCCAGTCTGCAGCTGGAAAGACTTCCCTCTGTGGGCTTGGTGACCTGGCCTTACTTTCAGAGGGTGTTCTAGCCTAAACATGCTGAAAGCTAAACATGTGTTATCTCCAGCAGAATGTGGAGTTAACTGCAAACTGTGAAACCGGAGGGGGAGTTCAGGACACGAGTATGTAAATAACTCAGAGATATTTAGTACAAAAGAACAGAAGGGGGAGGAAGGCCTCTTGCTTTCCTCTGCTCCCCTCAGCTCCTCGGTAGCACTCCGGGGCTGACTTTCAGTGCTCTTCACAAGCAAAGGTGAAGGTTGGCTTCTGTTTTCAACAAGGGTAAGCCAGTAGCAGACGTTTGAAACGCTGCAGGTCACAGCTCACCAGAAGGGACAGTAAAAATCCCAGAGTTTTCTGTCTCCAGTTCTGCTCTGTCTTCCAGTCCAACACTCAGGCTTCCTGGGCTGTGCTAACGAGGTGGCTCGTCTTGTAAGGAACCCCGTTTTCCACGTTTCCTTGTTATTCCAGGGCTGTTGTTTTTTGGGCAGGGCTAGGATGGTGCTTTTCAGCCTCTGATCCACCAAAGCAAACTGATGGAGAAGGAGAAGAGCAGATAGCTTGTCTGTTTTCCCTCTCTCCCTTTTTTTATCTTTAAAGCATCATTTATCCAGACTCTTGGGACCCATTATTTTTCTAACCTGTATCTGGATTGTGACATATTGTTCCAAGTTTTCACTTCAACAGATGGTAAATGTGTTCCAGCAAATATCCCCCAAAATGCATTTAGCATGGATACCATGTGTCCTTTGTCTGGTTTTGGGACTATAGAATAATTTTTAAGGTTGTCTTTTGCTTACATTTAATGCCTATAAGGAGGCTTTTCAAAAAGGCACGTTTATCTATCACACTGTGGTGAGAGGGAAGAACATATTTGGGCAAGCCTACTTGAAAGATTAAACTTTTTATAGTCCAGCTTCTGTGTGTTGCTCTGGCTTTCCCAGTTTTAATCTGTCATGTTATTGTGAAGAGCAAGAGATGGTTTGACTTGCCTTGCTGAGGGTGTGCGTTTTGATGTCTCTGCTTGATGCACTGCTCAGAGATATAGTAGTATTGGAAATGCAACATCACTGAGATGAGGGAGAAGACTCTGGATTGCAAAACTTCTCAGAGTTACAGAGTCTTATAAACTGATTTCTAAAAGCAGTAACTATTTATGCAAAGCTATAAGGAAAAGTGCTCCCTACTTTCCTAGGTGCTTTTCCTTCTGTGCCTGGCCTTCAGTGGATGTCATTAGGTCAAGAGCCAGATGTACTGCATCGTGTCTGCAAAAACATCTGGACTGTCTGGGCGGAGACAATGTAGGAGAAAGAGCCACCTTCTGTCCTTCTTCTGTCCTTCTCCCTACAACTGCCCCAGCAGAAAAGGGAGCTTGACGTAGAGCGGAGATTTTATTGTCTAATGGAGCATCTGTATTATCAAAGGTAGATACGTTAGAGCACTTTTTTTTTTCCCCTGCTCTCTCTTATGTTGTCTCTGTGTCATTTTGCTGACAGAACTTGTGTTTCATTCCTTGTTATCAAAGTAGAACTGAAAAAAAGAGGTAAGAATGTTTTTATCTTAAACATTATTACCAAAAATCCTCAGCTAAACTGTGTTGAGAGACTATTTTTATTGCTGGCTTAAGGGCAGAGTGTAATTTGACTTTTAGACCTCCTGTTCTTCCTAAATCAAGTTCATGGCACCAGCAGCTAAGAGGGTCAACTTCACATTATACACAGGTTTGGAGCCACCAAAAAAACCCCTTGAAATCAGTTTGAAAACTGAGAACCAGCTTTTTAATATTCCTGTCAAATACTTTTCAGAGCTCTCTTGCCACAAACCTGCAGATCTTTTAGATGTCAGCCTTTCCTGCGTGGTTTTTTTTGACTTGCTCTTCAACTTTCTAGAAGAATACATGCAGATAAGCTTCTCAAAACTTTTTAAAAATGCTTTTTTTAAGTGAAAACCTGGGATCAGCTAGGCAAGGATTAACTAAAGCTTGTGCTGTGCTGGGGGAGTGCAACACGTTGGTGCTCAGAGCACCTTGCAGAGAGATGCTTTTTGCTTTTGTTTGGATTTTCTTGAGGTTAAATCCCTATTTCTCACCACAGGTTTTTGCATTATGTAGCCCAGGTGGGTATTTCTGGACCTGCTGAGTGTCAGAGGTTGCAGCCAGGTGAGGCATAGCCAGCCTGCTGCAGGTGTGAAGCACTGCAGGTGACAGCTGAGGTGACCTGGTGAGTCTTTGGGTGCACAGACTCAGCCGGGGGAAGGCAGGGGAGACTAATTGGTGCTTGTTGAAGCTTTATCCTCGCAGTGTGTACGGCAGCAGCTGGCCTGAGCTGCCTGGCGTGGGTAACTTGAGCAGTTACAAGAGCAGGATAAACACAGGCACACAGTCCAGAGCCCAGGGGCTCGGCGTTGCCGTTATCAGAAGGTATTCCATCTGGAGATGGTAAAAACAGCCCTTACAGGGTTTCTTTATCTCAAGGTTGGCAAATGCAGAGTGAGTGACATATTTCCATTTGACTCATCTGTTGTCAAAATGGTGACACCCTTGAGTCACATTAAAAATGAGACCTTGCAGCTGAATTGGCACGTGGTTCTGGTAAGCACAGAGCAGGTGTTTGGCATTTTTTTGTTTTTGTCCTCGTTAATAAAATTAGTTTTTTCTCCTCTCTCAGATGGGATAAAGTTGATGAATGCTGTCACTAATGTTCTGGGTTAAAAATAACAGGAGAACCTGATTCAGGTGGAATCCTGGATGATAGCTGTAAAGATGTTAAAATAACCTGCTTTACAAGTATTTAAAGCCCTAAAAATAAAATAAAATCTTTAAAAAAAAAAAATGAGTGCCCAGTGGCCAGATGGTTGGAAAAGAACACCCCACGATCAATGAGGCAATATGTAAATATTTTCAATCATTACCACAGTACTGCTGTGTTGACATTGAAATTCAAAGTGCTATTCCATGGGACTCCTCATTGATCAGCAGATGAGCTCTGATAAAACAGAGGATAAAAGCACAATACTGAGTGTTATTATGGATTGTGGCTTTCATTGGCAAGGACAGGCTTCCATCAAGGTCTACAAACGGATTTCAAACCCTCTTTAAGGATGTTATTGTGACACTGATTCTTCCCTGCCTGTCAAGTACAGATTAAATGTTGTACTATTTCTTGAGCTGCTTTATTTAAGGTGAAATCCTGCATAGTTGACTAATTTTTCTGTGCTAATTGCCACATTTATATGGGAAGGGGCAAGGTGGAAGCTGATGTAGAGTTCTCTGCTTGAAGCATACCTAGCTAGAAATGACTGCAAAGTCATATAAATTAAATGCTTGAATTAAAATAAATTTTTGAGGGGAAAAAAAAAGGTCCTCCTAAGAGCAGGCTGTAGAGACCCTGTCTGTCTGATTCACTCAGTAATCTGCACAGGGGTGATAGCGTTCTCATGCATAAAATGTGAAGTGCCTTTAGCATGCGCAGGTGCTGAACCCACCAAGGGGCTTTTTCTTGTTTTTTCCTCCTCCTACCTCCACTTTTGTGCTCCTGGGAAAAAAAGTCGTGTAGGTTGTACCTCTCACAGAGGGGAGTTTGAAACTTGACTCTAAATAGCTGTTATAAAAGCTGCTTTTAAAGATCTGAATCCGTAACTACCCACCTCAAAATGCCATGCCAGCGTGGAGCTGCTGTTCGCAGTTCCTGGCTCCCATGGTGGAGGCAGGAGGTCGTCCTCTGCCCGGGAAGGTGAGGTGTCCTGGAGGTGTGGAGAGCAGGTTGCCTCTGTCGATGTGTGATGTTGAATGAGAACTCTTCCCACCTCACAGAGACTGATGTGAGGTGCATAAAAATCTTCCAAGGCTGCCTATAGAGCTTTGTTGGGTTTTTTTAATGTATTTTTCTTGCAGCCTGATCAGAGCAATGGGTTGTAACACTTCACACCCCAATCTCCCATTTCATATAAGGGAATAATGATTTGTAAGAAAGGTGGGAGAGGGCTTTGCAGATGGAAAGCTCATTAAAGCTACAGCAAGGTCCAGAGCCCAGGCAGCTTTCTGGAAACATTTTGCTCTTTGCTTTCTCTCCCTTCCCCTTGGGTCTGGCTGCTTACAGGGAGGTCAGGACCCTGTGCTCCTTAGGGAACATAAACACAGAGGTGTGGTGGAGGGTCCAGATGCTACAAGCATCAGACAAGAGAAGATGGTCTAGGTGCCTTTCCGAGCTGCTCATATTTTCTAGTTAATGGCTGTATTTATCTTGCATGTTGATTAATTTCCTGGCGCATCCTGGAGCCTGTTCCTCTGATTACAGAGTTCTTCGGGATTTTGAATTTATTTCTCTCTGGTTTGTTGCTTTTTAGTTGCTCACTTATATCCCCTTATTGTTTCAGGGTGATTAATTGATATGAGAACAGAAAACACCTTCCCTGAGGATAAAGGACTCTTGTCACTATCTGTGGTCTGAAGCTGATGCTTCCAAACCACGGGCACGCGGTGTTTGACCACAGCTGGCACTTGTTAGAGCTTAGTATTTATTAATGCAGATTGCACAAGAGCAGTAGGCTGAGCTAAAACAGCTGTGGTGTTCGTTAGGAACATTTTTGCTAGTTCATTTGTCCCTGCAAGATGGTGTGGTCAGTGTCTCTGACTTTGCAGAAACAGCACGTGAATCTCGCTTTCTGCTGCCTTTGCTCAACAAGACTCTGATCTCGGGTGTTCTGGTCTGTCGTCGTCACCAAGTGTGTTTGTTCAGGTCGTGTCGAGGTGGGAACTCTGCCTGTCCCACCATTTATAAGTGTTTTCGTGGTGGCAGTGATGGTACCTCTTAGGAGGAAGGACTGATCAAGTGGAGTGCAATACATCAGTTAAGCAGAGAAGCCTTCAGAAGCCAGCAGAAAGCATCTTCTAATTAATCGCTCTCCATGGAAAGGTAAATGCCAGTGCTGTTAGTGTAATGTGTTTTTAACGTTTGTGCTAAAAATTAGCTGCTGGGTGGCACCTCTTTCTCCTTGCAAAATGATTTTGCATGTGAATCTATCTGCTGATAGCTGTGGTCTGCTTTCATGTGCCTCCAGTGATAAACTATCCTGCTCCTCCGAAGCCAAATGTGGCCTTTGCATGGGTTTAGTTCTGAGCTGCTCTGATACCCAGAGACTTCTCTGCTTCCCTGAAAGCCTTTCGAGGAAGGGAAGAAGTTTGTAAATCACCCATGATAAAAATGTTCTTCTAGCCTTTGGGGAACTCTTGCATTAATTCACATTTCTCAATGTTTTCGTTGGGTTCCTTTTTCCTGCTGGCTTGCTTTGGACAAATGTGTCCCTGGTTTAATAATACTGAAATCTACTGTGCTTCGGTAGTGTAATTTTAAAACAGAAGCAGTTTTAACTGTGTATTTGATTACCACTTATGACAATGTTTCTGAAATACAGGCAGGGTTAATTATTATCAATCTAAAAGAGGCTTAAAACTGACAATTTTTAGGTTTAAATTTTGCATTGGTAATCTGCTCTCACACCTAAAAATAAGTAAATTAAGAATAGCGTCGGTGAGGCCTCTGCAAACTGCAGTGACTTTAAAAAGTGATGACTTAGGAATACGGTCAGGGTGAATTGTGCAGATTATTCCAGAAAACAAGTTTTATAAATATATTATAATGTCCTAGACTATATTAATTACCTGTTACTTTCAGTGTTTATTCTAGAGAAAATGCTGGTGTTGACGTTTTCCCAAAGGCAATACTTTCAGTTTCTGTTGTTCAGAAATGTTTTTGCTTTTAATCACTTTTGGTTGCAGTTCTGTTAGCAAGTGTGTAGAGAACTCTGTCCTTCTGTTTGGAGTAATTGTTTCAGACTTACTGTCACTGAAAATAAGAAGTTTTGTCAACCTTCTTCCAGTCTACAGAAAACAAGAAAAAAACAAACCTCAAAACAAACAAAAAAAAATAGATAGGAAGATTGATTTTCTTAAATTGAGGAGGTTTTGTGTCTGCTCTTCCAGGTTTGCAGAGCTACCCAGTGAAGCTTTCAGGAGTGACTCCACAGTGGGTCAGCCCAACACTGAAACTCTTTCTGAAACCGTGGGTCCAGGCCCCCAGTAATTCTGAGAATTGCACTCTGCTCTGAAAACCAGTGAAACGGAGCAGGGCTCTGGGCTGACTCCATTTTAAAAAAACTATTTACTGCAGTGTAGGTTATGATGTTCTGGGAGGATGTTATCTGCATATCCAGCATCTATAGAAACTTGTCTGGCTTGTGAAAACAAATGTAGAATGGGTATTAACAAATCCCGATGCACGTGAGGAATGAATTATTGTATAACATTTACAAAGTGGTAAGACTCAATCAGGCTAGATGTGTATTGGGTTAAAAAAATCATGTAGATATAATTAATCCTGTTAAAAAAGCAAAGTAATGAGAGGGTTCTTGTTTACTTGCAGATCTAGTGAGACACTTGCTTTCCCAGAAAAGTGTTTAACAGTTCAAATGCAAAGCAAGATTAAAATTTTATATTTAAATATCTTTCCATCATACAGATTTGAATAGGTGATTTAGAGGGAAACCTTTTGGGCTTTAAATCATTATATTGTGTATAACAGTAGGGGTAGAAACGCTTTAAATTTCCCTTTATGAAAAAAAAAGAAAATTACTTACAGGATTCCTTAAGAATTTAATGGATTAATTCAGCCTCAAAGCACACACACAAATTCTTGACACAGGTTTATATCTATCAAATCATCAGATATTTTTCTTCAGTTGGTTTCAAGATGTAATTTTAAAAGTAGTGATGATTTTTCACTGTTAATTTTGTTGTAAGCCTGCAGAGACCATTTTATTTATGATCTGGTCTTGACTGAACTAATACTGGGAACAAGAATGGCTGGATGAGGCTTTGAGCAACCTGATCTAGTGGAAGATGTCCCTGCTGATGACAGGGGGTTGGGACTAGATGATCTTTAAGGTCCCTTCCAATCCAAACCATTCTATGATTCTATGAAGAACGGTGAGTTGATAAAAGAAAACTCAGGTTCAGCTTTGTAGCACGTTGCAGTAGTGTTTGGGTGGCAACAAGGGATGGCATCTAGTGAGGACATGAGACAACTGCATCCGTGTACTTTTGTTATAAACACGGACTTGTAGCTCATCCTGGAGAGCTGGATCAGGTTGGCTGTTCATACTTGGTGCTTTCAACTCTGCAAGTGCCTGGCAAAGGTAGGAAAATGCTGTAATACATTGTGTGGCAGGAGCGTTTCCTCTGTGCTGTGCACATGAGGACACAGATGTGTGGTGGCTGCTTTGAGACCACAGTGGAAACCTGAACATGGGCCAGACCTGGCACATGGGAATCCCTCGGCTTTAAAACTCAGATCAGACTCCCAAACCTTACGTCTGCAGACTGGACCTGTCGTTTCCAGCCCAGACTGATCCACATCTAATAATTGCTTTGTGGGTTTGGAGATGGGTTAAGAAACTTGATGGTCAGCTCTTTCAACTTTTTTTTTATTTTAAAGCCAGCCTGGGAAAGCAGAAGTGGCATTTGGGCTCCATGCGACTGGCTCAGCTGTGAATCAGCAAATGACGTTAATAAGCTTTTGTGGACTAAATATATTTTGAAGCTGTCTGGCTGCTTGCTCTTGGTGAGATCTCTGAGATTAATGGTCCTGAAATGTTACTCACGTTTGCTCTTCCTCTGGCATGAATCTGACCTGTGCAAGCACTATTATTTTTTTAAATTGCTGTGTAAGAAGGTACAAGAGTAGAGAGTGGTTACTTATTTTTCTTTATTGTTGGTAACACATAAATCTGTTAACTGAAGCAGGGTATCCCAGCTAAAGGTATCAATGTTTTTTCCCAAGCATTTCAGGTTCTTTAGTGCAGGGAACAGAACATATTGGTGGGGTGGGGTGGGTTTTTTTGGTTGTGGGTTTGGTTTTTTTCTTTCTTTTTTTTGGTAAGTCTTTGTTCGTGAATGCTGGTCATAAGGCTTGGACCCAGGTCCCAATAGAGATGGCTTTTTTGTGTGGTTGTAGATCCAGATTTGCATGTTCTGGTGCAAAACACAGCTCCAGCTACAGGGAAGCACAACTGTCCCCTTCCTGACCCAAAGGGGAAGGGAATATTTCTGCTGCCGCCGGAGTTCAGCGAGTTAAAGGCAGCTTTAATCTGAGCCGGTGGTTTTCAGAAGTGTGTGGGAGCTGCTGAGGCCCCGTCCTCCCGCAGCACAGCCAAGCTATCTTCTGATCTCTGTTGACTTCCTGAGGCCGTGCTGGCTGCCCGTGGGTCACTTGTCAGGGGAATGGCTGCAAATACTCCAGCCTTCCCTTCCTTCCCCATCCACCCTGTCAGCCCTCACGCTGCCGAAAGCCACTGCTCTGTTTGGGCTGTCGCTTGGAGGACAGCGGAGTAGGCAAACCAAGGACTAGCCAAGAAATTAAAGAACACCTGGAGGAACTTGAATATCCTTGGGGAGATCTCAGAGGAGAGGGGAGTGATGGCTGGGAGGAAGGAGCACATCACAGAATCACAGAATGTCAGGGATTGGAAGGGACCTCGAAAGATCATCCAGTCCAATCCCCCTGCCACAGCAGGAACCTAAATGAGATCACATATGTGTGTGCCTTAAAGTGCAAACCAGATGCTTTAAAAGCAGCATTAAAACCAGGTTTCCAGCGGCTGGAGGTAACGATGAGACTCTGCCTGAAGGAATCTCTTAGGCAACGAACAGGCTGCTTGGAATAACGAACCAAACCACATAAGCTGCTCGGCAGGTAACGGTTACAAGTTCCTTCTGGCCCTCAGCTCTTCTGACAGAGTTCAGCCTTGGGGGGGAAAGCAGGTAGCTGATGGCTGGAAAATGAGGTGTAAATGGGCTGCCTGGGGTTGACATTTCTGGAGCTGTGTGGGAAGGGAGCTGGATCCGTCCTCCTGGGCGCTGCCAGTTCACCATCCCTGTCTTTGCCATCCTCTGGGCCTGGGTGCACCGTCCCCTGCGGCAGCCGTGGCAGGTGCCTTCTCCTCGCTCCTCCTTCAGGTGTGGAAGGACGTGTGGGGTTTATAAAGGCAGCTCCAACTCTGTTTTCTACCGTACCCAGTCTCTGGAAGAACACTGAGATGTGGTGGTTTTTATCTGTGATGATGTCCCCTTCGTGGAAATTGTTTAACACCCTATGTAAAAGGGAAATGCTGTAGGGGGAAGTTACTGTGTGTTACAGAGCGCACATGAGGGTGGTCAGTGCAACATGTGTGTGTGGTTTTTTCCCTTTTTTTTTTCTTTCTTTTTTTTTTTTGAATTTCCATGAGTTTGAGATGCCGATGAGTCATGGCTTGGAACGCACTTGAAATCCCTGAGGTGCTTATTGCCGCCTACTATCACGTATTGAATTTCTGACATACCAGAGGGATGTCTGCAGAGAAACTCTGATGTGCAATTATAAAATGTTCTAGCTTTATGTTGTTTGCATAGGAACCATTAGCATGGTGTAACTGTGAAAATAATGCAGCTTTCTTCTTGCTGTTGGATTTCCCAGGGGGGTGGCAGTTAAGCAACTGTGTTTTATCTTTCTCTAGGATGTTGACACATGTGGACCAACAGTGACATCCTTTTTCAGCAATGCTGTCTTCACTCTCTCCTGCATTCACAAGCATCTAGAGAGATTTTTTGCAGAAGGTAGGTTCTGGCATTTCAGCTGGGTGGCTGTTCTTTTTTGTCTATATTAGAAAAAAAAATAAATTTAGATGTTACTAGGGAGAATGGTAATGAGTCTGACAGATCCTACCTTGCTGCTGGTTAGAGAGGGGATTAACCTTAGCTTGGGTTCCACTTGAACAGACGCTCGGGGGAAACGCGATAAAATGGAGGCTGAAGGACGGCTGTAGGAGTTGGCTTTGAGAGGGGCTTGGCAGTCACAGGACGTGGTTGGCTTAAGTTGCATTGACATGTGTATTTGTAAAAAACCTCTTTTTAAAGAAAACTCGTGCTCCTTCGCTTTTCCTGCTTAGTCAGCATCCTTGTTTGTTTAAAATCTTTCAAATAAATAAATTAAAAGGACGAATGGCTGCCTATGATGTGCAATTAACATAAATTTTTGAGTATATTTAAATTTTCTGTGGGTCTCTTCTCCAAAAATACCTTAATTTTGTTGCATTTTATTTGTGTTGAAATAAACAATGTGCAGTCTCTGGTACTACCATAAAGTGTTGTTAATTTCTCTGCCTGTGATGTGCAATTAACATAAATTTTTGTGTATATTTAAATTTTCTGTGGGTCTCTTCTCCAAAAATACCTTAACTTTGTTGCATTTTATTTGTGTTGAAATAAGCAATTTCTGGTACTACCATAAAGTGTTGTTAATTTCTACCTTTTTTTTCCCTCTGAACTTTTAATTTGCTTTACATTGCTGAGAGGATTGACATGCAGAACTTCCCCAGTAAAGAGTGTAGATGAGGAAGCAGGTGGTGTTTTTTAACAAGGAAATTTTAAGAGATTTTTTGCTTTTTATGAATGTATGTACCTGCTACACCGTTATGCTGTAACCTTTGGAGTGTTGTTTGTGGTTTCACTGTGTATGTGTCCAGCTCTCACCAAACCTCTTTTGTGTGAGTTCTAGAAATGTGTATTATAGTGTTAAACCTGCCTACAAAATTAGTTGCTGAACAGGAGTTTTTCAGTAGATGGGGTGTCAGCCTTTAGACTGACTGTGTAGTTTTGCATCTTCTTATTTTCCTCCAGTGCATTCCTCACCACTCTTTTTTTTTTTTTTTAACTTTTTCAACTCTATCAGAAAGGGTGTTTTAACTCCACCAAATATTTCTCTTTGTGGTGATACTGTGGTACAGCAACGTTGCACTTTTGCTGCTGGATGCTAAAACTCAAAAACTTGCTGTTTTTTTGCTTTAAGAGTAATGAATTGCTGAGAAAGAATAAATGAGTTTGGATCTGAGACTGTTCACTTATCAAACTGAAATGTGTTTTCAGTTTCTCTGGATTTATACCTCAGGGTCACAGCAGTTACCCTGAAACCCCAGTGACACCAGCTCTGTATTAACATGCAATACATTTACCAGAAATCCTTGAAAACTGAGGGTGATTTGAATACCTTAATTATCTCCTGTCAAGAAATTGGCTCCCAATGAATTCATTGCCATTCCCCGTGTCTGTTCCCTTCCTGAACCGTCTCTCCGCAGGATTAGTAGAGCCGAGAGCCAGCTTGGCTAGGCTATTCCCAGTGCTGCCAGTGTGATACCTGATTTCCTCTGGAGAGCCCAGCAGCTTCTCTTCTGCCCACCTCATCTCTCCGAAGGAGCTGTGGACAGGTCTCTCTGGGAACAAAAGCTGCTGTCAGCAGCTTTAAAAGAGGAGTTTATGCTTGTAGAGGCATTAATTGCCATGTGAATTTGTACTCCTGTGCTGAGGGAGAACAGCTATGCCCCAGGAGCTCTGCTGGCCTTGCTTTGGATCACGCACTCCCCCTGTGCTCCCCCGTAAGCTGTTGTAGAGGAGAATGTGTTTCTTTGAATTAGTGGGAACAGCAAAGAAGAAATGCAATCCTTGGCAGTGCTCGGGGTTCGCTTTGCCGTGAGGCTGTGGCTCTGCTCATTTCACTTGCATGAAGCACTTAACAGGGCTGGCGATCCTTGGCAAGAGAGGTGCCCAAGTGGTCATTAATTTTCTGGGCAGGTGAAGGGAAACTGCCTTCAGAATTGTATTTGCTGCAGAATGGATCCGTGCTGCTTGCGTCACTAGAGAGCAAGTAACGTCTGTGGATTGGCAGGTGAGGAAGGTAGGGAGAAAAATGGGTTTTAAACTCTTGTCAGGGAATGCAGCGTTCGTGAAAGCAAAGAGCTGAATAGCAATGTCCAGGAAAACGCTGAAAGCACCACGTAGTTTTCCCCTCTGTTCTGCCAGCATCCTTGTGCAGTCCTTTGCTTTTTCTGAACCTGGAGGCTTTGAATCCAAACTGCTGGACACAGTGAAAATGATGGGAGGGGGATGTTCCTCTGCAAGTCATATCTGAGAGTATTGTACATAGAATTATTTCAAAATCTAGGAAAGTGTCCCCAATCCCTGGTGCAAGCAGAAAGGCAGAGCAGAATCTGAGGGACATGTGTGTGTACCCGGGCTGTGAGTGCCTGTGGTGTTGGGAGCGTGGCTGTGGGACTTGGGCAGGAACCCAGTGGGGGAAGCAGTGGATTTGGGGAGATGGAGGGTGCTGATGCAGAATGAGGAGGTACCTGCAGCATCCTCACTTCTAGCTGTCCAGGGGCACTGCACTGCCTTTTTTTGTTTCCATCAGTCCTGCAGCTGCAGAAGCCTGGATGGGATGAGGAGTGAGTGTTTCTCTGTAAGAAGAGGCAGAGACTGACATTGGGCAGGAGGCTGATATATACATGAGGTGAAAGCAGCTGGAATTACAGGGTGCCTTGGCCTGAGAAGATGTGAACCAGACTGGTGACAGAGGTCTTGTGCACTGAGGAAGTGATGTCCTCTCTAAACAATTTGTGCACATCACTGAAGGAATGTGTCGTGTCCTGTCAAAAGGAAGCACAGGTCTCCTTTGCAATAGGTTCCTTCAAATGCCCTTCTAGCACTACCTGCCTGGCCTGCAGCACCTGCCTTTGTGCCTGTGCCATGCTGTGCTGTGATTTTTAGGTACCTTTCCACCCCTGGCCATGTAATGTGACAAGCTTTTCCCCTTCCAGAGCTCTGTCCCCTTTTATATGGACACAAACTGGGGTTGAATCTTACTTTTATTGCGTCCTGTACTTACCAAGGGACTTACTGTGTGACCTGTGACTTGAGAATTGTACCCCTTTGTGGAAATGGGCTGAATGCAGAGAAATCTGTCCTCTGTTGGATCCTTCATAGACTATACTGCAGAACACTTTACAGTGAGTTAGATCAAGGTGATAACACTTCAGAGAGCTGGGTGATGGCTGCTTTTGTACTGACGAGGAGAGGAACCCTGTTTGGCAGTGTAAGGGAGCAGTACAATTGTGGCATTCCCCTCTCTCAATGTGTAAAGGTTGTGGGTTAGTGTGGCACTTGTTAGAGTGCCAGGCAGGGAGATGAAGAAGCTGCTGATGGGTAAGGGAGGGGGAATGGGGTCTCATAAAGGTAGGAGATAGTTACAAATAAACTGAATGAGACCTGCCAGTCTAGGACATAAATGTTTGGAAAGGTACAGAGTGATCCCTTTTCAGGGATAGTCCCCTGCATAGTCTGGCACTATGAAATTTCTAGTGGAAATATGGACATTTTGGGAATTTTGGTTGTTTTCCTCTTTTACAATAGAAACACTAGACATGAGGAACTGTTTGGACATACATATTTAACTGGGAGGAAAGAACTGTGACACTGGTGTGGTTGTAACCACAAACTAACTGACAGTTTCCTGCTGCAAGTAACTTTCTATAGATCTAAACATGGTTCATTTGTGTTTGTGCTGTTTAAATATCTGAAGAAGATTCCACTGCTTCTAGGTTTCTAAATTTTACAGTCTTATATAATGTAAAAGTCAAGAACTAACCCCATTAAACATGTGTCAGACTGGTTTTGCAATTACCTTTGCATGCACAAAGCTCTGTTTATTTCTGGGGAGAAAGGACGTAATCACGTGAAGCTACCTGTGTGGCTGAGACCTCTTCATTCGATATTTCCATGGCATCATTATTTGCTTCTAACTCTCCTGCCTCCTCCCCTGTGATGTGTTAAATATCACGGCTGCAAAAATGAGGGCACATTTTTCCCTGCTGTTCCCATTCCAGCTGGAAAACTTGGACAGATCCTTCCCTTGTGGTTTCTGATACTGTAAATAAAGGCTTGGGAGGTCACACGTTTTCCATCTCAAGTTATTTTGATTCCAGTGCTGGAATGGGGGGAGAGGGAGAAGAGAAATAATAATAAAAAAAACCCCAAACCAACAAAACAAAAACCAAAAACCCAAACTGTTCTGGCTTATTGTGGGAAAAAGAACTCATTAATGCGAAGGGAAAACAATTGGAAAAAAGGCCTTTACAAAGAAGACGTCATCTTTGAAGCTGAGACTTGGAGAATTAGGGTCAAAGATTTCAAAGGAATCTTCCATTAAGCTTTGAAATAAACGTTGTTGAAAAAGTAGAGGCCCTGAACACCAAGCTCCTGTGATCCAGTAGTGTTCCTGTGTGGCTCTGAAAAGTTTGCTGTCTAGCTTTAAAGGCACATTGGTGTGATTCTGTAAACATCCTGGTGAGTAGTTTTACCTTTTTTCTTATGAATATGGTTACTCATACACTTAAATGTCAGTTAAGAGGCCTTTTAAATATGGAGTTGAGAAGTTCTGGTCATAGTTTGCACTGTCTGAGATACACCTTGTGGCTTGGCCAGCCTGAGTCGCTGCTTCCATCCCAAGGCAGCACCTGGTGGTCTGGGGCATGGCAAGTGGAAAACACTCTCTTGAGATAAATGATACAGCTCAGGCTTCTGGAAATCGGCACAGGATCGTGACGTGGTGCAGTGGCTGTCGCTGCTGCTGTTTACAGCTGGTATCCTACAGGCTCACAGGCTGGGTCTGTCTCCTCAGCTGCGTCCTGTTCCATGTTGATGTTTCAGGCTTTGAATATTCACAGAAAACACTGCTTAGGTTTAACCTTATATTTCATATTTTTACTTTTGATAGCTGTGTAATCCTGTTTTGGATTTGCTAAGAAATGAGCTCAGAACAAGGTCCATTGGGCTTTACTACTGGGTGGTGCTATGCAGAGTGTGATTAATATTGGCTTACAGCGGAGAAACTAACAGTTACTGACACCTGTGTCGCTGACTTTTGTTGAGTTTTGAAGAGATCTTTTCCTGGTAAAGAATCAAAACAGGATACAAAATGTGAGTATAATTTGTCACTACAGAACTTGCATTGTACCTTGACACTACAGAAGTATTTCTCTTTCCATAAACTGTTATATTTCTAAATGTACAGCAGGAACAAAAGAGAAACATTCCACATCTAGATGTTAATCTCTGCACAGGACAGTCTTTTGATTGAAAAACTTTTATTTTCTTCCTTGATCTTCTTTTGCATTTTTTTTTTTTTCCTTTAATGGGCACATGACATCTGGACATAAAAAATAATGGCCCAGTTTCACCCCTGCTGTAGCTCATTGACGTCATTAAAGCTACAGCAGGGATGACTTGGCCCAGATTCTTTAAAAATAAGACCTGATGAACAACCCCTCATGGAAAAGCTCTGTAGAGAAGGTTGTCCTGAGCGTAGCATAGAGCAGATGCTTTGCAGTTCACTGTGACGTTTGGTAAAATTCCCATTGCTGTCCTTCCTGTGAAATGGGGGTAGGACCCTTCCTGGAGAGGACAGATCTGCTCCTGCCATACCTTAACCATGCAGTGGACAGGGGCAATTAATGAAGTGAGAGAAGGCTACTTAAAGCAGAGGCACATTGGGTGGAGACCTGACTTGTATATTTTCTCTGCTTAAGGAGTGGACTTGTGTGTGGCGAGCCAAAAGATGGAAACCATTGTAGAAATGATCGGTGGAAAACTCTTGCCTCGAGGAGATTTTTAGGAAGGTGGTTTGTATCCATTTTGCCTTTTTGTTTTGTCTTTTTATACTTTTTCCTCACTGCTGCCCAAAGGTAGTGTTCTCTGCAGCACTCAGGTATTGTCACACGAGGATGAGCCATCTGAACCCAGCAGCTCTCTCTTCCCTGGCATAAAGGGGCACTCCCAGGTTCAGTATCTCAAGGTAGGTCTAAGGTGTAGCTGCTTTTGCAGGCCATATTGCCCTCTTTATAGCTTGGCATAGGAAGAGAAATTGCAGGGAATATGGGTGAATATGGGTGAAAGAAAGCAATACAAATCATGGTGAAAATAGTAAATTCAACCTTGACTTAAATACTCAGTCTGAATTAAGCTGCAATGTACTTTCAGGTCTGAACAAACTGAAAACAGATAAATGTGAAAGGTTCTCAAGAGCTGCTGACTGCTTTCCGTTTGCTAAAATAGCGGTAGCGATCCATGGATGGCAGTTCTGAAAATCTTTAACTTACAAAGTGAGTGTTTTGCTCACAATTATTTATAACTTCAGGAAGAAACACACTTTAAAGAGCAGTCAAAGCCCCAAAGCTGTATCTGTAGTGGGTGAGTGCTTGATCCCTGTTTGTACAGGCAATATTCATTGCCTGGGGCATCTTTAATTTAGCTGAATTCTTGGTTCTTGGTGGTAATAACTCTATCTGGACAAGACAGGTTATCTTGCAGTGAGTCCAAGAAATCAGATAGTTCTTTTTCCGATGCCAGACTCTTCTGGTCCACTGAACATAACTGCAAGAACACATAGTTCCCAAGAAGGAAAATGCTTACTGTGTTTTTGGTGACAGCTGAAGCTAACTCAAGGGAGGGAAAGATGGAGCAAATAGCACTCTTGTCTGCTTATGAGAGCGTGTTCATTTTAAGGGAATTTAAGTCAGAAAGTTTTTTGCAGTCGAAAGCCAGAATAGTGTCAAAGTGACATTGACTAGTATAAATAGTGAAGGGAGAATTAGATCTTTAAAATATATTCTGTCTTTTGATTAGTCATCCAAAACTCTGCTGGTGAGACAGGGGAAGAAATCTGGGCTTAACCTGATAAATGTCCTTCTAATGGTGGAAAAAGTCAGAAAAACAGAGAATTTAATTTGTGATACCCAGAGAGACCGTGCAGAGGCCGGCAGCAGACTTCTAAGGAAGAGTGTTAATGCTGGTGGAGGTAGGGAGGGGAAAAGGTAACTGAAAACTCTGCAGCCTTAAGGGCTTTTGGAAGCAAAAGATATTTGATGTAATGCAGATAAGGGTGATGTTAATGTCTTTTTATTGCATAGAATATGCCCTTATCTGATGAAACTGTTCTGCTTTGAGATTCTCATTCCTTGTATTGTCTTCCTCCAGCCATTTCAAGCTCTCCTGTGTTATTTTCAGTGGACCTATTTAGGGTCTAATCCTACTTCCACTGAGGCCAAAAGTAAAACCTTAGATTTGAAATGAATGTGTCCCTAGCACGTTGGATGGAACTCCCACCACCTCTCTCCAGCCAGACTGATTAGCAGCAGGGGTTGAATTTTATGCCAGATCCAGTAAATGCTTGATTGTTGGAAAGAAGAGCTGAAGAGAGGATTCTGCCTCAGTAAGAGAATGTATGAAAATCCTTAAATTGTTTATCTTTTGAGTGACCCATAGCAGTTAATTTCCCAGAAGCTGGCTACGTTATGATGGCTCTTAGATGGGTCCCTGGTACAGGAGTGATTAATTTCTGGAGTATCTGGTATAGAGAACCTCATCTTAATAACCAGATGTGTTTCTTTTTGCTGAAAATACAATTTTCAGGAAGGTGTGAAACTGTTAATGGGCAGTGGCAATGTTATACATGTTCTTATACAAAGCACACTCATCCCTCTACATCAAGGCCAGCTTCCCTTCTGAAAGCTGAGCAGAGCACGTCTCGCTCGGAGGCAGCGCTGGGAAATGATGTGCTGCAGCCAAGTTTTATTGTATGTCCTTTAAAACATCAGTGTGTGGATGCACACATAGCACACATGTCCCCGGGGTGTGTGTAGGTTATCAGTGAGATAACCTCGGCTAAGCCCTAGCACTAAAAGTGTTTTGATGAGCGTGGCTGCATGGTTCTGACCACTTCTGATTGCATCTCAGCTTTACAGCTTCAAGTGGACACTGTCCAAAAAGTACCAGTTCTCACTGTGGCCGTATGTTCTGCTCTACAAGTTTGTGTTCATCTCTGTGCACGGGCTTGCTGGCTGTGAGCGGAGAGAAAGATGCACCAGCAGATGTATTGACACACTCCCTTGTGTATCCATGTTGTTTATGAAGAATGATGAGTTGAAATCAATATGCAGATCAGGAGTTCTCTGAGTATCTAAAGAAAATCCTTTGTGCTGTTTCTGCATCATCCCAGCAGTTGTGTTTATTAAAAAAAGGTGTGTGGGGGGATGCAAACACCATATTTATTCTGATTAGAAAGGAATATGGGAATGGAGCCCTAGAGAAAAGGGGAACCGTTCAGTGCTGAAGGAGAACTTTACATTTATTTGATTGGAAATTTTAATTATTCTGGATGATTTAACTGTTAACCTCTAGAGCAATAGACTCACTTCAGCTCATCACCTACTAAGTGCTCAGGTTCCACTGGGTGCTCTTAAGTCCTACAGAGGCCCCTAAGGTGCAGCTATATTCTTAAAAGCTCATGGAGAGGAACAAAGAAGAGGAAAGGGAAACTTTCTGACAGAGCTATTTCTGTTTATAAAGGAACTGTCTGAGAAAACACCCTTGAAATTCATTTGAGCTATTCCCTTGATCAATGCCTCTAGTTTGTCTGCTGATTCTTCTGTACATAGCTAGAATGCAGTCTACCCAAGTTCTTTTCTTTTTTATTATGTTGAGGTTTATTTTGATGGATTATGTTTCTAGGTAACTGTTGAAGGTTATTTCTGGGAAGTGCTGCCAGAATGTTTATTAACATGTGATAGACCCAGGTAGAGTCCCTTTTGAAAATCTGGCTGCTCCTGTGTCTCAGTGAGGGACAGTGACTGTGCTGAAGTGTGTGAGTCCTCCCGGTTCCCTGCCCACGCTGGCCCTGGAAATAACTCTGTCAGCAGTAGAAATG
>NW_010339239.1:24707-26871 GCF_000700745.2 Antrostomus carolinensis
ATTTACCTAAATGAGCTGTGATCTTGGATTTAGCCTGCTGTTTCATAGCTAAGATAAGAGGCACATGAATTAGATTATTGTTGGAAAAAAATAGAGGGGTGCTGATATAAATACTTCTGCGAGAAGTTTAGAAGAGCATTAGCAAGTCTTTTTATATTTATGAACAGCAGTGGTCAAAGTTGTATCCTGCAAAAGATGCTTTCCACATGATACTAACTCCAGTCATTAAAAAAGCATGAATCAGATTAAGAAGTGCAGGATTCCTTTATTTGCCTTTCAGTCTTCAGCGCAAGCTTTCATCGGCAGCTGTGCTGGCAAGAGACTACAGCGTGAAATGGAAGCGGAGGATGTGGGCAGAGATGCTCCTGGCTGGGTGGCTTAGGGGCTCCCCAGCACCCCGGGAGGTTACTGCCCCACAGGTACTCACCTCTCAAGGATGATATGAGCACTTTTGTCCCTTTTGTGGCCACGTCAGCAGCAGCCAAGGGTGTCCCTGAGGTTTGTGGAGCTGAGGAGGAGTTGTGTTCAGCCGGGGAACAGTCTGAAGGAGGTGAGTGCCCTAGAACACTCCTGCCTGTGCATGACACTCCTGGATAAGAGAGTGCAGCACCTGAGCCCTAGCAGAAATATTGCGTGGCTTGTGATGTGGATGGTTGGCAGCTGGCTCTTACCTGTGTGGGCTCTTAGGCAGTTGTCTGATGCCAGTTTTTGAGGTGGACTTTGAAAATACTACTTCCTCTCCTTTCTGGTCGTTTCTGCTGCAGTGAAACAAACTTCTTGAGCCATTTCTCTTTTGTTTCAAGTCAATCTTTTGTTCTGTGCTCCCCATTGCTTTGAGCACCCTACTGCCTTTCCTGGGGCTCAGGGAAGAGGCTCTGGGGGAGATACAGCAATGCCAGATGTTAACCTCAGTTTTTTTTCTGTGTATACTTAACATGCAAAATGTCATCAGTTGTAATTGATGGTGCTGTTTTGTGTCAGCAGCAGTGATAAGCAGTTCTCTCTCTCCCTGTGCTTTGAGGACATGGGTGCTCAATTTTGGCCCGATACCGGTGATCTCACTGTAAGGAGCCAGAAGCAGCAGGATACAGAGGGTTTCCCTTTGCAAGGTCATGGTGGTTAGAGTACTACTGTTCTGCAGAGCTGAACTTCTAATAACCTGGAAGGAAGGGACTGTCCCAGCGCTCTGACTGTGCTGGAGGGACTTCTTAGTGCTCGTGCTGGGCGGATGGCTGTTTTCTGCAGGGCATGGTCTGGGACAAAGGCGTATTCCCTGGACAGGATGGCAGGAAGTTCAGGAGGTGGGATGGCAGGAAGCAGTTTCATGGTCCTGAGCTACTGCTGGTGGAAAAACTGCCCTTGCTGCTGGTGGGATATACTTGGGAACTGGGCAATCTGCACTCGTTCTGTGTTGGTGAGGATTGTGTTTAATTGTGTGGTATGTTCTCTGCGGTACCTGCCGTCTGTCTAGACAGCTGTACTTAGTCTTATTGTTATCACTATGGCTGTTTGTTAGTGATAAAGGACAAGCTGAAGAGGACTGGATACTTGGGATATACTTGGGAACTGGGCAGTGCTTTAATTTGGGTTTGCCTCTTGTAACAGACAGAGTCAAGACAGGATGTGGATGTGCTTCCTTGAAGATCTAAAATATGCTTCTATTGACTCCTTGGGCTTTGTGAAATAATGGAAGAATGTAGCAAACCATTGGGAAAACTTCCCTTCCCCACTCCTTTGTGTTGTCTTAACTGCCTCTTATGAATCGAAATGGCTCCCTGTGCCATTCCATTTCCTTTATTTTAAATATGAGCTAGTCTGTATCATGATAAGTATTTTAACTTAATAGTACATTTGCTTTAAATCAAGTGGCTTTACCATTGCCAAACCTCCTGTCGCTGGTAGCTCTGGGAGGTATTCTGCCCAGCAGAGACTTGTTGATGTGCTGGTGTTGCATCTTCTGTGCGGTGGCCATCTGGCAGTGGTCTTCCTCTTACAGAAAAGCAGGATTTGGGTAACCTACCTTACACCAGCAGCCTTTCATAATTCTGCCTGCTGTGTTAATTTAAGGGAAAGCAGCAATTCTCTGGCTCCTTTTATGAATGCCATCGTGCACGCGCTGGCTGTGCCACCTACCAGCTTTCCTTCCCTGCAGTGTCTGCCTCTT
>NW_010339239.1:26895-27296 GCF_000700745.2 Antrostomus carolinensis
GGAGCTTGGGTGGCTGGAGGCTGCCCGCTGGTTTTGGCAGCCTTGAGCCTGAGCAAACGCTGAGGTGTTGCCTGGGCTATTCTCAACTAACCCCTGGGCTAATGGACACTGCTTCCTGACATAAAAGCAAATGAGAAGCTCTGGCCTGGGGCTAAGCTACATCAAGCTGTGCTTTCAGAGGTGAAGCTGATACAGATCTCTCATAAAGAAATCCTTTTTTTGTGTTAATAAATAAATGCTTGCAATAGTTGCTTTATTATAGTGCACGGAAGCTTTCGGAAAGACAAATTTCCCGAATGAGCCATTTCTGCAGCCTCTGCTGACTTCAGAGACTGGTGTCATTAATTGAATTCTGCCTCTTCCATTAGAATGGAGTGTGTGCTCTTCACTGGCGGGGGAGA
>NW_010339239.1:27326-30772 GCF_000700745.2 Antrostomus carolinensis
ACTTGCATTGCTTCTGTGGCAGTCGGGTTACTGGGTTGTTCTGGGGAGAGTGGGCAGCCTTTTGACGTGACTGGGTCTTTGAGAGTGGGAAGGTTTCCTTGCTGAAGCTCATGTAGCGGTTGTTGGTTGGCTCTAGAGACCTGGCTAGGTGTCTGCTGCAGACTCATTCTTCCTGCAGAATTTCTCTTAAAAGAAAAATACATTGTCTGCATGTTACAAGTAACTGGATTCTTCTTTCTACAGGGAATGACACTCGTTGGAAATCAATCTCGTCTAATCCAAAACATTGCAAATGTAATAATTAAGATCTACTTCGTTCCCACACTTGATTGGTGGGGAAACAATAGCTTGTTCTTTGAAACTGTGCTTTGTCTTTTGAAAATAATCTTGCCAATGATACATAAATGCTGTATTGCAGTCCGCCCTTATTAACCACTGATTAGAGGGTCCTTTGTGAAGTGTTGTCTGTTTCTGACATAATTTAATTAATATGGAACCAGTAAAATTCCTATGGAAACAAAATAGGAGCAAATTTAATACCAGATAAATGTGTGTTCTGGGCTATGAAACTGAACTCAAAACTAATTTCTTAATGCGACCGCTAGAAGAACAAACAAATCTACAAAGACACGGTTGTATGCCTCGACTAGAAATGTATGTTTGTGGATATAATTAAACTTTAGTTAATAACATATTGTCCTGAGTCTTGGCAAAGAATTGTATTTGGGCTGTGGCTACGTGTCCAAGGCATTTAGACTTGATTAACTTCTCTGTACAGTGTGGTCTAGAGCTTTCAAAGCGCTTGCAGATCTTGGGTGGCTGACTTGTGTTTCAGCTCATTCCTCGCATAGCTTGGAGAGCACGATGAACCCTTCCCTAGAGACGGGTGATGGAGAAATGGGCGACTGCCCCTGTCCCTGACCTGCTGTAGGAGGCAGTGGGTGAGTTGCAGAGACAGTCTTCAGTAGCAGTGCCTGAGGAAGGGTGAAGTGTGAAGGTGATGCTTCATGATTCACTTTTTGCATTGCAAATCCTGTTTCATAAGTAAGCTGCTTCCACCGATGCATTAAATGATGTATTATCTCTCAGAGCTTTTCTTCACTCTGGAAAAAACCAAAAGATGATCAGTGGGGTTTTTTTTAAAGCTCTGTGCTGAACATTATATGATTAAGTTGTAATTTTGAAGTGACGCATTTGGGCATATCATTTTCAAGATCATCTTTGGTTTCAGGGATCATAAATACTGGTTCCAGCCGTAATGAAGTGCTGTGCTACTTACTATGTTCCTATCATTGTGTGTGTCTTTTGTTTAAATTATTAAATCACAGTGGCTATGGCCATAATAATGTGGTTGTTTTATGTCTTGGAACAGGAGAAAATAATTTTATTTAGTTGGAATAATGTAATTGTAACATGCCTCTGGGTTTGAGTTAAAGGGGGAGGTGGTGCAGGTGGCTGGCAAGACAGTGCTGTTTTCTTGATGATTTTCTGCAGCAAATTCCACTGCTGTGGAATGGCAGCATATTTGTCTTTAATGGAACAACTTGTGAGCAAACACTGGGATGTTTATGATGACAAGGAAAGCACTAGAAAAATAGAGGCTATAAAATCCCACTCGTTAAGGGTAGCAACATGTGTAGTTGGCTCAGCCAGGTGCATCTTGAGGGAGGAGGTGTAGATCTGAGATCTGGTTGTGTGACTGAGCCATTATGGGCAGAACACTTAACTTCTCTGCACCTCTGAAGACCATCTGTGGGGTAAGGAGCTATCTGCCTGGGTGGTTTTATGAGGCAAAGTGCTGGGGAAGGACTCTGAGATCTTCTGATGCAAAATGCTTTACAGATACAGTATTTTTTTTCCCCTTTTGAAGGGAAAAGATGCGTGATGGTTTCTTGAATCAGGATGACTGCACCAATTCAGATATAATTTGATAAATGAAGTATAAAGGCCCAGTGAATGACCTGCTGTAAAATAAAGAGTGCCTGAACCATTTGTGCTTTAAATCTTGCTCCATATCTTTGTATTTCCTGCTCATGCTGTTCATTAAAGTAGTCTCCTGTGCCCTGTTGTTTTTGGGCTGATAATAGATAGCTAAGTGGTGCACGCTGAAAAGAAAATCTCTGTATAAATGAAGCGGTGTGCTTTTCTCTGCATAAAGTGTCTTGTGGATATGGGGCAGAAACCCTTCTGTTTTCCCCTCTTTTGTGTTTGTAACCAGGTCCTGAAATGTGTTACTGCTCTTTGCATATCCCCTCAAAGTCCAGTTTGTGGAGGCATCCCCGTGAAACCTCACACTTCTGGGGCTGCCACAGACTGTGGTTTCTTTCCAAATGAATCATGAGGGTTTTACAAGCTGTAAAACTTCTCTGGAGAGCTTAAGGGTGTGACCAGTTTACCAGCATAGATGAAGTTTTTTTGGGTTTGTTTTTCTTTTTTTTTTTTTTTTTCTTCTTTTCCGTTTCAGGGCTTAATATATCCTGAATATCTGTTTGATGCTTTTGATTGCCAAAGAATTTCCCCCTCCCCATTTGGATGGGATGCAGCATAATCCCAGGCTCTTGCTGCGGCTGCCCACAAAGCTTTGCTGGGTCTCCCTGGAGGACTGGGTGTAGGAAGCGATAAAACTTTATTAGTGTTAGTTCCTTTAGTCTGTGTAAAGTTTGTATGAGGGATAAGCTTATGCTTTTGGAGGACAAAAGTTGCCCATCTCTCTGGCTGGGCTTTTCTTCAGGAAAATGTATCCTGCTCCTGGCCTGAGCAGCTCTTTGCCCAGCCCAGGGCCCCTGCCCTGCTCTCGGGGAGGCTGATTTGTCCAGTCCAGTTTAGTCCAAGCCACTTCTCTCCAGATTAGTTTATCCTGGTGTTGTTCCTTGTTGAGGAGTGTGGTGAAGAGCCCTGCAAAGGGGACTGTGGGTTGGGCAGTGCTTGTTCCCTCAGGCTCCTTGCTGTGCCTGCTGAGCTCTTCTGGCAGTGGGGTCTTAGCTGAGAGGCTTCGCACGCTGGTGTCTCCTTGCCCCGCTGCAAATGCAGCACCGAGATACGTGATGTGTGGTTCTACTCTGTCATCACCTGGACTTGGAACGTGTGAGCAGTCCCAGGGAGAGCTGGCACGTCCTCCGTGTCTCTGGCATGTGTGCTGGGCTGGGAAGGACTGGAAATCAAAGGTGCTTCCAGTTGTTTTGAGCTCTGGGTAGGAGCCTGTTAGGCTCACTGCTTCCACAGCATCAGCCGTAGCTCTGCTGGGTTCCTGCAGCCAGTCCCTCTGCTCTGACCCAACTAGAAAGCAAGTTGGCTGCCCCAAAGACAGACATTCTCCAGAGTAGGGCACTGGCCAAGAAATCTGGAGCTGGCAGAACAAACCAAGCAGGTAGAAACTATCAGGAGCTCTGGGAAATTCCAGGGGACTTTTTTTTTTTTTTTCATCTTTTTTTTTTTTTTTTCCTCCC
>NW_010339239.1:30792-37677 GCF_000700745.2 Antrostomus carolinensis
CAGCAGGGGAATACCTGGCACAGCGTGATGGCAACTTACCCAGCTGCCCTAATGGGATGGTTTTGCCAGGAGCCTTTGCACCTATTCTTCTTGGTGTGTATAAAATCAAATAAATAAAATCCTTGTTACAATAAATAAAACGAAATGAGTATGATTACCTGGAGTCTCTGGGTGCACCTTACATGGTCAGCATTTGTTCCTTACTCCCTCTGCAGGCAATTAATGGAGAAAGAGGGGACCATCAATGTGTGCAAATACCAGCCAGGCAGCATGAAGGCTCATAATAACTTTCTCCTATGATAAAAGAGATATTTTTATCGTCTGAATTTTTTATTTTACTTTCCCCCTGGTGGGAGAGAATTAGTGGTGATGATAGCTGGTAGACCAACTCCTGTTGGGAAGCACTGAATGGAGGAAGGATTTATTGAAGGAAATGTGTGGCAAATTCCTTAATAAGCACTTTTTTTTTCCTTATTTAAAGAGGTTGTTTATAACTAAAAGACCATTAGCACCCAGGAGGTAATTTTGTTGTAGCAGTACCTTATTGAATGAAAGCTTGGTAGTCTGTTTCTGGATGGAGGCCTCAGGAACAGCCCCTGGATAATTCTGTACCTAAGCTGCTTTGGTTTTTTCCCTTCATTTTTTCTTCTTTAAATGAAGGTTAGTGCAGTTCCTTCTCATGTAGCTTAAAGAACAGCTTGGTGAAGTACATGTCAGCATTTGAATTATGCTTTTCATTTACTGTAGCCAATTCTAGTATACTCTTTTCACCCCAGGGTTTCTAGAAGGTTTCTCAACAGATCTTCCCCCCCCACACACCCCCTGCAACCCAGAGACAAAAACCCAAGAGCTTCTTTGCATGCTGCCTGCCTGCTTTGCATATCTCTCTGATGCTGTTAAGAGAAATTCAGTGAGTTTTGCAAAGGATGCTAAAATTAGAGGGGGCAGAATTATGCTGTAAAGAGTCCTGGTGAGGTTGCTGCCCACAGCTCTCCCTGTACTAAGGAGCAGTCAGAACTCATCAGTATAAAACCTTCCACACCAAGGCAGTAAACCACACAGATTAACTGGTAAGGGATGCTAAGCACTCTGTATCCCTTATGTGAAGTGGGTTTCGTTACTTCTGGTTTCAATACTGACCGAATACTAATTATCCTGTATTTAAACAAACTGCCAAACTTTCCCCATGGTAGCAGTTAAGAGACAGGAGGGAGAAGCGTATGGCAAAAACAGTGTGGCAAAGACTGAGGATCATTGCTAGAGCAGAATACCTCTTCGCTTTAAAATAATCTTTCATATGCTCGAAGAAAGGGTAAAGTCTTCCAAATTATCTCCACCCTAAAATCTTTTGAGCTGTTGCTGCAAGATGGCTAATGCAAAACCTCTTTTGGTGGAAAAAAACGGTAAGGAAGGTCACGTGTATTTTGCATCTTCCCCCTTTTACCCTCCCTCCTGTTAAAGCATGTTTGGGCTAGAGAGCACTGAGCTACCCAGGTGCAGAGGGGATTATGGATTCTCCATATTTCTAGCCCTAATTTTAGCTCCACTCTGCACAGTTCATGCCAATACTCACCCACTTGCATTTGCACTTTTGGTAACAGTCATTACCCAGTGTGAGCATCACACATGTGCTGTTCCTCCTGGAGCTCAGCTGGCAGCAGCAATTTGTATTCCCCACAATAAAATAGTGGAGTTTGCGTGGGTAAAGGACTAAAGGGAGGATGCTCACATCTGTGAACGTGTCCCTGCAGAGCACTGCTGTGCTGAGCTTGTTGCAGCCTGTTGGAGGCAATTGGATGGAGAAAGGGGAAGAGAGCTCTGTAATTCCCTCCTGCTTTTCGCTGAAGTGGAGAAATGGCTCCGCGTTGCGTGTTATGTTCTCTCGTGCACTTTCAGTGTGAAAGGACTCCCAGTCCAATTTGTCAAGGCAGAGACTTGACGTGAGGCCAAATGCACTTGACAATAGTCTCTCTGCTGTCAAAACCTCTCCTCCTCCTGTGATAAAAACAAAGCTCCGGAGTAACACTCCTTCCTTCCTGTGGCTCTTAAGAAAGACTTGGCGTCCCAGAGTTGTTCTGGGGAGGAAGTTTTTTACTGTATTCAAAGCACTTACCCATTTTCCATTTAAAAATTTGAGAGAGCAGTGCATTGAAAACAAGATAGCCACAGAGAAATGATTTGGATTTATGCTTTCTTTAATTGGACCACATAAGATTTTATTTACTGATAGTGTCCAAAGGGAGCTGTCGAAATATTGCAGAAAGAGTGAACGCGTCCATTGTGGTAATGTGCTTTTGATAAATGCATTATGGCATAGTTATGAAGTCAGGAAGAAGCCTTAATTACTGTTATGAAGCCATTAGAGTCTAAAGAAGCAATCTGAGCTCTTGTTGCAATTGTGTTTTATATTTCTTCAAGGAAGACTTCAGCACAAAAAAAAACCCCATGTGCTTGTTTTAAAAGATAATTTATGCCTTTTATTTCCTTTGCCTTTTTAAAATGGTGCAGAAGTGACAGCAGGTGCTTTAATGTGATAGCAGTGAGCTCCATGAATTCACGTAAATAAAAAACACAACCTTTACACAGAGCACATACTGCTCTCACTGGCAGGGAAGCCAATGCCATATAATCTGCTGACTGTTTTCTCCTGTTACCTTTACCCATATAGCACAAGAAATTGCTGAACTGGATTCTATTTAAAAAAAAAAAAAAAAAAGGAGAGAAGGCAGGATTAATCTCCAGGAGTCTTCTGTAAAGCTTCCTCTGGGGCTAGAGAAGGAGAAAGACTGCTTTTGGAAACTTTTTATTAGTGCAAATTGCTTTGGGAGATCAGTCACTGTTACAGCCTACACGTGGGGTCAACAAATTGTCCGTCCCTGGAAGTCTCTGCTTTCGACATCAGCTGTTCCCCGCAGCACAGCAAAGAGCTTGTGCTGTCTTGCTCTGGTCTCTCTTGGCAGCAACCACAAAGCAAATTATTTGGAGCTGACTATTGTTATACCAAAAATGTGTGCAAAGAAAGAGTTTAGTTCGCAGATGTTCCTTATCTTTTTATCTTTTATAAGTTATTCAGAGAAAGATTGTTTAATGCTCAGTCACCTATTTTTTAGTGCTTTGTAAATGTTCTTTGACTCTCCAGTAGTGCATTATTTATAGCAGGTGTTAATTTAATAGAGTGAACTTTGTTACCCTTCGGGATATAAGCATCTTAATTTAAAAAGCGAAACTGACAAGAATGTGGTTGTAAATCAAAGGTGAACAGGCGTAGCGACGTGAAGGGGTTGTTTGCTCGGCTGTTCAATGGGTGCTGTGCTGCTTTCTTTAATGGAATTATTTCTTTAGTGACAGGAAGGTTAAGTACAAGTTGTACAGTTATGAGAAAGGAGGAATGAACCTTACTTATTCATATTTTCTAAAGCTGATTGCTTAAAATAATTGCAGGTGCCACATGGTAGCACTGATGCTCTTTACGGCAGCTGGTTGTGCTGGGCCCCATCAGCAGCGCTATCAGCTGCCTCTGGCCACTTCAGACGGGGTTCAAGCTGGCTCTCACTTGTCCTCAGGTTGGGCTCTGACTCTGCTAGAGAGCAGCAAGGCCCTTTGCTCATAAGCTTTTGGTTAAGAAAACACCAGTTGAAAGAGCCCTTCCCAAGAACAGGCAGGTCCTCGGCGTACCAAAGCTCCCCCGCACAGTCAGGTTGGGAGGGTGATGGCCTTCGTGTCCTGCATTGTGGAGTGTCTCAGTCTCAGGCCATGTTGTTCATGCTGAGTCTGGGATTCAGCCTCTTCAGTTGACACTCAGCAAGGTAATTTTAGAGATTTCAAGAATGTCTGTTCAATATGTTGGAGCAATTTAGTCCTTTTGCAAAAGTGTGTTTATCTTTGCTGTGGAACAAGGGTTAGTGTGGTTTATGAAGGCTGTGCTCTTAAGACTGTTTTTCTGGTTTGATTCAGTTAACAGTAATTTAAAAAAAAAAAAAAAGGCAAAAAAAAAACCCCAAACCAAACAACTACCCCCAAAACACTTAACTATTCCAAAGCTGTGTGGTTTTTTTTTTCCTCTGTGTGCTTTCAGCATACTGCGCTGGGGAAGGTGATGATGATAAATATTACCGCCTTGTTTCTGAAAGCTGTTGGGTAAATCTCTCACTGCAGCATCTGAAGCATTACTGGAAATATTCTGAACTGTTATAACAACATCTCTGGTGTAATTTTTCTTTTCCAAAAGTCTTTCCCTTCCCCCTATTTCTGGGTAGAAGATACTAATTAGCAGAGAGATTCAGGTGTCAGCCAATGTGCCAGGCTCTTGAATCATGCAGCAGATAGTGAGTGCTGAGCTGTTCCCCTTCCTTTCAGATGGCAACATTAATTCTCAGAGTGCACTGGCAGGGCTGCTGCAGTTTTCATCATGTTTGTGTATTTCCAAACTTAAAATGCTTCCAGTTACCATGTTTGTCCTGATTGACTGTTTGTTTCAGTCTTTAGTGTTCTGAAAATTGGGTTGACTTCTTGAAGTCTGGTGTATGGTATTAAAATCCTCAAAGCGCTACGTCTCTAGAGTGACAGCACTCCAGATTAAATCGAAGCACTACTACTCCCAAGGAGATAGGCTAAGTATTTTTTCCTCTCCAGAGTACTCTACTCTGAATAGCACTGCAATTAAAATTGATATATCTTTACTTGGTTAATCTAATACCTATTATTTCCTCTTTGTTTCAAATTTGAGTAGTTTGGGACAGTTCATACTTCAGAGATCTAATTTAAATGAAGTTGTTGGCAACTATAAGCTTGTAGATGTATTATTAGGTTCATTTGAAGCTCTAAAGAACCGCTTGAAGAGTCCAGAGAAATTTAACAAGATGACTCCCCTGCTTTCCATGTCTGCTCCTGCCCAGACATGGTTCTGTTGGGTGGTGGTTGTTCCAGCCAGTCTCACCAGCCTCCAGTATAGCCCATCCTAAACTATGAGTGCGTTTATTAATTCAAAGGGTTTGGAGTTGGTGTCTAATTTGCAGTCTGGTGCTGTTCCACAGTTTTCTGGGTTTGTTAAAATTTTCACCTTGCAGAATTTCCTGGGAAGTGTTTCACCCCAGTTACACACACGTGTTAGCAGATACTGAAACCAACCATTTGTCTTCAGGCTTTTGGGGCAAATGCCAACAGAAAATGGCACAGAGGACAAAAAGTAAATTGGCCTTCTAAAATCCTTTCTGCTCTAAGTATTACAGATATAATTAGAAACACAGGCAAGGATTATTATCCTATAAGTGCCTTTCTAGTCTGTTCTGCTTTTGTAACCTTTCTTTTTTCATCTTTCTGTCTTGCTGCATTGTTTCTCCTTGCAGCCTGGCGTCTCCACCATCGTGTCCCATCGCTGCCTTAACACTTTACACTGAGTCTGTTTGCTCTTCCCCTCTATTTACGTCATAGCTGTCATCTTTTGGCTCTGCCCTGGTGTTCCTGTGAAGCCACCATCATTCAAACAAATAGGTAGTTCTTAGTGCTGCTAGAAAATGAAGAGCTGCCCTCTGCAACTCCTCTCTCCCCAGCTCCCCAGGCTGCACATCTTCCTTCTCTGCTACTCAGTAGATTAAGATTCCCACCCCCCCCCCTTTTTTTTTTTTTTTTTTTTTTTTTTTTTTTTTAAATTGCCTTGGAAGTGGAATGTTGAAGATTTGTGTAAATTGGTCCTTGCAGGTGCTGGCATGGGAAGCAGAATGGGTCCCTTGGGGCAGGGGTGCAGCTCTGTGCTGGGAAACCTGCTGTCGAGCAGGAGCTGCCTGGACATTGTGAGAAGGAGAGCCACTCCTTTCCTCTAAGAACACACCCTAGTTTGCCCAGGGATTGCTGTCAGTTGTCTTTAGGTTCTTTTATACACAGCAGACCTGTCCTCCAGTGAGACCTTAAAGCTCAAGTATGCATTATTGTGGAGTGTTTTGTAGCTGGTTTTGTCCCTGCTCAGTCTGTAGTTTGTTACAGGCAACACTTCAAGTCTTTGAGGCTTGGTCTACTCCAGAAACCTTTTTTGGCAGAGCCATCCCACTTAGGAGAGAAGTCCTGTTTCCACCATCATTTCTCAGTTTGACAGTTACTTTGATTAGGAGTGTGCAGTTCTCAGCCAGCAGCTTGTGGGGTTATATCTCCTTACCCTGACCAAAACCATCCCAAAAACAGATGCCTAAGAGCCCCTGAGTGGGAAGGGGATGTACCAGTCAGCCCCTGGAAGTGTACTGGGGCTCAGACAGCAAAGCCCTTCCCTGTCTGCACACTGTGGTATCCGGGAGCTGGAGAACCTGGGAGAGGAGTCATCTGATGTGGTCTCCAAAGATCTTTGCTCGGGATCCTAGAGCTTTTCCTCCCAAAGGTTATTGCCTCAGGGAGGACTGTGAGTGGGAGTTGTGCTCTGTAGCATCATTTTATATGTGCATTTATATGTGCTGGTGTCAGTGTTTAGTGACTGTTGAAGATGCTCAGCAGCTCCAGATCTGGAGTCCAAAGCGTGTTGGCTTGGGCAGCTAGAAAGGAGTGGCAGCTGCTTGTAAAACAAACCAACCAACCCCCCTAAAATACTCCTGCTCATTATTTCTTAGATACCACTGAGATATTCAGCTCTGCCCAAAGAGAGATCGATGATGTGTTTGGACTCCCTGTTGCTTTACGTGTACGTGAGTGTGTTTATTTTATTTAGGAAGTTGGTACATAATCAGTCTTAAAATTAACTGACTGCCTGTTGACTTGTCACCCTGTGAATGAAAACACATTGCTTGTAATTTGTTTGACATTATTCTGTCCTGTTGTCAGGCTTCTAATTACATTTAGAACATAACCCAGATGCCTGTCTGTCTCCTTCTCTCTCTTTATTATTATTATTATTATTATTATTAT
>NW_010339240.1:0-5206 GCF_000700745.2 Antrostomus carolinensis
ATTTTCTAAAATAGAGTGTCACTGTGATTTTAAACTCTGCTCCAATAGCTGTCACAGTAGCTGGGTCTGGCCCCCTTTCCCACATGCCTTCCTCTCCTCTGAGCCTGCCTTTCATCTTTTATTTCTTAATGTTTCTTCCTAAAGCGCCATTTGCTGCTGTAAACCCTAACCTGGCCTTTGAAATGCTGTAGCAAACCTATGTAATGTACAACAAGAAGTGCTAGATATGGGATATGGAGGATGCTGCTCCCCCTCTTCCTTCCTTCCCCCTCCAAAACAAACCAAATAACACAAGGTTTTGGGCTGATGAGCTTTGTGAGCTGTTTTTGCTCATGGCTTTAGACCCAGTGCAGTTGGCTCAAGCTCAACCACAGGGGTAGTGGAAATGCATAGGAAGAGATGGGCTGAGAGGTAAATGCAGAGGGATGTGAGTCCCTAACCCAGTCTGTCACCCAAGAAATCCCAGCCCAAGAGCACAGGCAGCGGGAAGGCAGAGGTGGGAGGGGAAAGAGAAACTCCCTTAATGCGGAAAAACTGGAAGTGAGGCAAGTTTTGGGAGGTGACCAAAAGCCATCCTAGTCCTGCTTCCTCTTCCATTCCTCCCAAAATCACTGTGGTTTGAATAGGAACAGCATGGAGACCTGAATATGTATTTTGTAGTTTCAGTTTTTATTTGTTCCCCCAAAGCACAAGCATTCATCAAGCCTGAAAATATTTCTGGTTCTGCTAAAGAAATTGCTGTTGTTGTTTGGCAAACAAAACAAAGCAAAAAGCCAAGATGGAAAATTTGGATCAGCTCTAAGTTTATTAATATTCACCATGGCTGTACATCAGAAAACTAGATTCATAATACAGCTTCTTGAAGAATTGATGTTTGATACCAGTATGGGTATTTCAGCTCCCTTCTGATGTCTTTCCTAGTTGTATCATAAAATGCATCACAGCAGCGTGACACCTGCTAACCTCTAGAAATACCCAACTACAACGATGCTCCGGATTTCCTCTAAATGATCAGTTCAAAGGCTTTTAATGTATTTTATGCCTCAGACATTATGTGTTTCTGGTGATGGCAAAAGGTTATAAGATAACAAGTATATATTTTCCAACGCTGTGCTTCACTTATCCTGCCAGCCTGCTCTGTGCAGGTGGAGCTGGAGGGCAAGTACCCAAAACAGTTACATCGCACATCAGGACTGGAAGTGGAATAATAAGGAGCAGTTTAGCAGAGTTACTGAACTGATACAGGACTTTGGCATCACATTGACTTTCATCTTACCTAAGGGGAGAGTGGTGAACATATGCGATTAATATTCTGGGTCTTTCAGGGGACACGGGTAATCTAATACAGCAAGATGAACTTTTTTTCAGGAATAAATTAGAGGTGAGCTATTCCACTTTCCTGTTTAACCTTCTTTTTATTTTTATTTTTTTTTTTTAATACTTGTCCTTCAGCTGGCTTAAAAACAAGGGTGGGAATGGGAAAGCAATCCCCTAGGTAACTGGGATGGAGTGATCTGATGCAGATTTTTCTTTACTGCATATGATATCATATTATATCTCTTATTATTGGGAGACTTATGTGGCTCTATGACCTGATACACTGCCAGGGTTGGATTAGGAGCTCTGGAAGTTTAGCTTTGATTTCAAAGGGAGATATTTAGCTAATAATCCTTTGCAGGTTTGCACAGGAATGCGGAGGGGAGGAATCTCTCTGCTGAGGGACTGACAGATTTATTACCCTGCTATCTGCTGTGAGCGTGGGCTGGGAAGGGGCAGTGGGTGGAAGGCTGTTTCCTTGCCTGCAGAAGGCATTAAGCTCTGCCTTGCTGAGAGAAGCAAATCGTGGCAGCTTCCCCCTCCCAGCAGCTCATTTCCCTTTCCCCTTCCCCTCCTTTGTCCCCCTTCCTACTATATCAAGGTGCTTTATGTATCAGCTCTGCTAGCTGCACCCCCAAATTGCTACAGCTCTGCTAGTGGCTTGTCTTTGGTTTCTTCTGCTCTTTAAGCAAAAAACAAGTAGTACAGAGCACTAGGGTATGTTTACAACTTATTGAGCACCTCCTGAGCAGACTCTCCTCCTTCTTACTTCAGGGAGATTCTTACGAAGTCTCCTGCCTCGTATTTACAAAAAACTCCTCTACAGAATCTCTTTTCACTTTGCAAGTGAAGTACCCCAGGTTTACACATGGCTCAACCTTGCCCCTATCTGAGCTCCTGCCCTCTCTCTTTGTCTGCTCTGCTCCCCATATCCCAGATTTCCTGGCATGGCACAGGTTTGGAGCAGGTTTGAGGGAGTCAAGGAGGATGAGGAGCTGTCCTGAAAGGTTTGGGGTGAGTGAATTCCCTCCAGAGCAACATTGCATCAGTGGTGAGATATGGATGAATCCCACCCACACGGGATGACTTCTCCATCCTTTTATTTCCACCTTTCTACCTTAATCCAGGATATGCCCCGGCAGACAGTCTGCAGGCTCAGATGTTCCCATTGGCCTCAATCCACTACTCACATAAATTCTGCAAGGAAGTCTGTCAATATTAAAGCACCCAAGAAATTAATTGCCAGCAAATCCTTTTGATCTCTCATGAGATATTTGAAATCAGACCATAGTTGACTGTTAAAGGTTTACCCACTTCACGTTACATCTTGTGCAGTGGGAACCCCTCATCTATGACACTCCCGCATCCCTGTGGGATGAAATTGCTTGTTTTCTTCTGGTATGGCCATGTAAAGTCCTCTAGAGAATTAGAAATCACTGTCTCTCTTCAGAATTTTTATGTAATAAAAAGAAGGCACTTTGAGAGAAATCCATGTGGCAAAATGAATAGCATGAAAGGGCAGAATGAATCTTCATGCACATCCAATCTAACCTCCCAAAGAACATAGCTACTGACTGTTATATAGTAATATCCTTACAAATATCAACAAGAAAATTCAGCAGCATTTCAGCTTGTCTTTGAAAGAGATGTCTGTTTTACTCCATTGGTTTTGAAAGGGACACTGCTAGAGTGAAGCAGCATGTTTTTTTGAGTCAGCTACTGCAAAAAAAGAAAAGGAGAGACAGCCACCTTCTCACTGCTGATAGCTGAATTTACTTTTCTTCCTTCTCCAAATTCTACTGGTTTTAGTCTACTGGAGGCATTTTTGCTTGGTTATCTACTAGGAATTGTTCCTTGGTAATGAAGGATGCTTTGTTAGCAGCATCCTAACCACCACATTCCTGATGGACCTTTGAACTCACAGGAAGGCAACACCTTCCTTTTCTGGAAAGCAATTCTCTTGAACTGTGAGGAGTTGAAGGCTATTTGTGCTTGGAAAGCAGAATACGTTCCATAGGAATGCAACTGTTCCCAGCCAAAAATCACACCTGTGAGCCTTTGATTCAGGGAATCCTATTGTGATGAAAAAGGATTTATAAAATAGTAGTGTGGTCTCCCCCTGTGAAATAGAAGATTAAATCATGATCACCCTGCTGTTGACTCAACTGTTAGCAGCTGAAATATTATTTGCTCAACACACTTAACTCAGTTATGATCTGCAGAAAGATGCTGTGGTTAGAGTGCCTCCAAAACACAATGGAGCCTCACAACTTCCCCATTAAAAGAGAATTATTTGTATTTACCAAAGCGAAAATTAAAAGCGGGTTTTCACGAGTAGTTCAAGCCAATCCAGCTCTGCCTGGCTGCCAAAAAGGGCAGTTCTATTTCCCCATCCCCTCCCTCCCCACCCCATTCCGGGTCATGTATTCTGGCCACCACCACTGTGCCAGGCTAGCAGTTGTGAAACCACATGGTGAGGCAGGTCAGCCTGTTAATCTGGCTGAAAGATGACCCACCAAACTGATTCATCTTGCTGGTAGCTGCAGGATGAGTTGTGCTGACACAAGGGAGCAAGCAGGAACATGTGGCCAAGGCAGAGAACAGGCAGGACCACACTTCTGGGTTACAGCATGGTCTTAGATTGGCTTAAACTGATTGTGCACCACTGACATAGCTGAACGGACATACCAGTGTTGGTCATGGTCCAGGACACTGAGGTCCTGCTTCTCTCAGAGGGTTTTATAAGCAGAAACCAGAAAATGGCTGGTGTTGACTGCAACCAGAGCATGGAGAATGTGGGCTGAGTGTGATGGGACCCAAACCCAGCAGCCTGGCCAGTGCCCAAGTATGGGAGCACATCACCAGCTCTACACTGCCAAGTCTTGTCATGGTCAGCAGCTGGTTTATCATAGAAGCATAGAATGGTTTGGGTTGGAAGGGACCTTAAAGATCATCCAGTTCCAACCCCCCTGCCATCAGCAGGGACACCCCCCAGTAGACCAGGTTGCTCAAAGCCTCATCCAACCTGGCCTTAAACACTTCCAGGGAGGAGCATCCACAACTTCCTTGGGCAACCTGTTCCAGTGTCTGACCACCCTCACAGTGAAGAACTTCTTCCTAATATCTCATCTAAACCTCCCCTCTTTCAGCTTAAACCCATTTCCCCTTGTTTTGTCATTAACTGCCCTTATGAAAAGTCCCTCCCTAGCTTTCTTGTAGGCCCCTTACTCATGCTGCTATAAAGTTCTAAATGCACGTGACAGCCCAGGTGAGAGGTGTTGGTGGTGGTGTCTCTCTCCCATGGAGAGGTAGTGATATGTTTGCAGAAGGGACACAGGGAGTCCCCAGACCTTTTCTCATGAAATCCCTGTATTCCTGCACAGAGGTAGCAAAGGTGGGTTTCCTGGGGCAATAAAGGAGGAGGTGACCTTCTCCCCATTGCTACAACAGAGTGTAACATGCATTTAATGAGTCGTGCAATGTTAACAATTCTGTTCCCACTGCAGCTGTGTCCTCCCCCAACATGCACATTATATGGGCTGTTCCTGGCTCACAGGCTTTAATATAACCTCAGCCTGGGGATGTCATTCTCCAGATATCGTTTCTGTGGTCTGCATTTTTGCATGCTTCATGCTGTGATGCATGCTGTACTCGGCCTCCAGCTCTGCGGCTGACGTACAGCTCAGCCCCCCACGTGCCACCTGCACAGAAGGGGGTTGGAGCAAAGTTGGGGGTGAATTGCTGAGAAGGAACGTGCCCATAAAGGAGGAACGTGACAAACCTCTGTACTAAGACGTTGTAGGGCTGTGCGTGCTGTTTACATCTTGTGAAAGCAGAACATTTTTAGATCATATTTCTACCAACACTGCTGATGATTAAAGATGAAAGA
>NW_010339240.1:5257-30805 GCF_000700745.2 Antrostomus carolinensis
TGACAGCAGAGAAGTGCAGCCTCTCTGATCTGGGTCCTGTGTGTCCAGGGAGTCCAAGACACCACTGCTGCAGCTGCTCAGCCTCCTTGCACTGTGCAGAATCACAGAATTGTAGTGGTTGGAAAACACCTTTAAGATCATCGAGTCCAACCATAAACCCAACACTGCCAATTCTACCTCTAAACCATGTCCCTAAGCACCCTGTCTACCAATCTTTTAAATACCTCCAGGGAAGGTGACTCCACCACTTCCCTGGGCAGCCTGTTCCAATGCCTGAGAACCCTTTCGGTGAATAGCCAACCTAATACCAATAATATCCAACCTGATATCCAACCTAAACCTCCCCTGGCCATTTCCTCTCATTCTATCGCTTGTTACCTGGGAGAAGAGACCAACACCCACCTCACTACACCCTCCTTTCAGGTAGTTGTAGAGAGTGAGAAGGTCTCCCCTCAGCCTTCTTTTCTCCAGGCTCAACAACCCCAGTTCCCTCAGCAGCTCCTCACAGGACTTGTTCTCCAAGCCCTTCCCCAGCTTTGTTGCCATTCTTTGGACCCGCTCCAGCACCTCAACATCTTTCAACATGTACATGTGCCATCAACGTACATTGAACATACATGTGCCATCGGGTTCTTCCTAAATCATAGCAAGTTTTCCACTTTGCAAATCCCAGCTAGGAATATGGGAGCCCTAATCCCGGGCCAGCCAGAGCTGTAGGTACAGGGCTACAACAAAGCAAGGGAACAGGGCAAAGTGGCTGAGGCCAAGAAACCATCCTTCAAGGCTCCTACAGCATAAATTCAAGATGCAATTTATTGTTGCAGACCAGCATGACACCAAAAAGGGCAGTCCATCCTCTTCCCCTTCCTTCCCCACTTTGCTGTCCTTGTGCCAACATGAAGACTGGTGCATTTACAGAGTGACCAGGGATGGGGAGCTGTTAGAGGGTTGCAATGCTGACACTGGCTGCAGTAGAGAAGAGCTTCACCCCAACCCTGTTTGCTCCTCTGAAGCTCACCTCGTGATTTTCGGTGTTGATGCCAATTTAAAGGGTAAGAGCACATCCATCCTGTGTTTCACCCATCCCTCTCTGGAGCTCTCGCTCCTCCCCCAGACTGTGAGGATCACTGCTTTGTGGATCATGAGACCACACAGGACCCAGATGTTGTCCTTGCCTCGTGCTGTGCTGCGTCTCAGGCACCAGCGTTGCTCTTGGCTGTTCGCAGCTCTCCTGCTGAGCGACCTGACCACATTTACTATGCAGCTCTGGTTGCTCACGGGGAGAGGACGAGCTGTAGTCTAAACAGTAAGACACACCATGGCAGCTGATTTCAATGCTTTCATGTTGAGCACTGCTTAGAATACCCCACTTTTCTGCAGTAAAATTATGGCAGTCCAAGTTCCTAGCAAGTGAGTTTGGGCCCCTTCCATGTATTTTTTATTATTCTTCTGAATCCAACCCAAAACTTGTTCAGATTGGACTCCTCATCAGTTTTCCCCTTTCTTGTTCAAAAGGCTCTACTGCATGCTTCCTGTAGGACTTCTCTGCTAGACAACACACTTATCGTTAGAATTGTTAAAGCTACTTTGCTGACAAAGATCTCATCCCTCCTCCCCTCAAAAGTGCTACCGAGCTCCAGCAGAAGTAGAGACTGCTCCCATTTTGCTTCCGACTGGACTGTCCCTCAGTGTAGGCTTGCAGCAGGGATTTGGGGGTGATTGCTTCATGACTCAGGAAGGTCTTTGCAGCCTGACATGCCCACATGCCACTGCTATGATTAGGGAGTTGGTCTGGCAGGTCTCTCTCCAACCCAGCTCTGACTATACAAAATCACCAGCCTGTTCCTTCCAACTTGTGGGAAATAATGGGGTTTTCTGCAGGGCTGACATCTCAGTGCACTTTCCATGACCAATGCTGAGCTGGTCTTTGTCAGGCTCTGCAGACTTGAGTACCCATGAACCTCAGTGCATCATCTTCTGCACTTGGTCAAGAGCCAGACCTCGCAGTGGAGAGTGTGCTCTGTAGGAAGTGGGGGCACTTGCTAAAGTGGTTTCAGTTTGGTCGAACTTTTACAACAAGAACAGAGCAGATTGGAGAAGTTTTTATCCATAAGATTATAACAGATTTAAAGTAAGTTGCTTATGGGACAGGAGTAGAGTGTGCCCTATCTCAGTGACTAATTAATAGCCAAGAACCATAGTTATCGCACTGATTAATTTATTAATAGTCAAGTACCAGTCATGAAATAAAGGTATTTGCCTTTCTGAGGTGTTTATCTGAACATTTTAACGTTGCCTGAATAATTTGCACTTTTGAGCAGACCAAATTATACATTAATCTGAGTCTAGTTTATGACATGCCACACTTTTTCCAAAGTTCAATTCCAGTTTTTCAGCTCTAATAGACATTTATGATTGCAGAAGTGAAGTTGAAAAATAAACCAGGGACTGCAGAACACTCTTTACTCTGAAAGTTTGGTGACTTGTGGAGGCCAGACAGATTTATGCATTTCCCCTTCTAGAGGTCATATATTTTTAGCTCACAGATAATTTTGCAGATGCAGAAGAATCCCACTCACTGGACTCTGAGACAAAAGTTACTGGAGACTTTTTAAAGGTTGGTTCTGGTAGCTATGTCTCTTGCTCTGGTTTGTTTGGGGTTTTTTTTAATTATTCTAAGAATAGTACGTGATGGTGCATAGGGCTGGGGCAGAGGGATGGCAGAGGCTCTCCAGGGGTTTGCAGTGGTGAAGGACTACACTAGATACTAGTGTAGATACTAGGGAGAGAAACTCACTGAGGAACATGTAAAAGAAACTGAGCATGTCCCCATGGCCAAGGAGAGGGTATCTCCTGGGGAACCCCAATGAGGGAGGCTTGAGTTGGAGAGGAGGGATAAGTGGTGCTATAAAGGTGTGAGGAGCAGGAGGCAAACATGTTTTTGCTTTGAGTTTTACAGCCAAGGTCCCATATGCTAATGCAGGAAGGGGGTTGTGTGACTGCCTGAGCAAAGCCACCTGGAAAAAGGGAATGGAGGCAACAGCCATGTGGGAAGCTTGTACATTTGAATATCACAAGGAAAATGTGAAGCAGGACCACAAATCATAACCCATATGGCAGGACTGGGCAGGGGTGTCCGCTCCTCACCTTCTGTTCCATCAGAGTTTACTCAAGAACGCCCAGAAGTCACTGAAGGTGCTGGAGAACACATTTCTAAACAGGAAAATCTGCTTCGTGAACACTAGTGGTATCTACACCCATGTAGTGCAAACCACAGATTCTCAACAAGTTCAGACCTGTAACATATGGTCCACAGAGGCCATTCTGCTGATATCACTGCAATGCCATTTGACCTGCGTGACATCTGGATTGCTGTGTCACTTGAGGCCTCTAGTGTGCCACAGGTTTTGGTGAAAACTCCAGAAAACAAGGAAGATTCAGGCTAGAAGCATTCTCCAAAGAAGTTGGCTGTGGCATCTACTTCTGGCCTTATGTTGCTCTGTAGTGCTCATATATTCACAGGACGGGCTTCTCTTCTTCTTCTTTTCTTAGATATTAGAAAGAAATTCTTTACTGACAGGGTGGTCAGACACTGGAACAGGTTGCCCAGAGAAGCTGTGGCTGCTCCTCCCTGGAAGTGTTCAAGGCCAGGTTGGATGAGGCTTTGAGCAACCTGGTCTAGTGGAAGGTGTCCCTCCTGATGGCAGGGGGGTTGGAACTGGATGATCTTTAAGGTCCCTTCCAATCCAAACCATTCTGTGATTCTATGATTCTCCCTCTCTCCGCAACCTGCCAGGCAGCCTGTGCCCACACTCACGTCCAACTGTGTGGTTCAGGTTGGTTTGCACGAGCCTTTGGGCTGCTTTGATTTCCCTTGGCAGCTGCAGTGATCCCTCACAAGTCTTGGGCGATGCTGTCACTGTCCCTCATGCCGCATGAGACAGAGGGTGACAGGGCATGAAGGGACAGTTTGCTCAGTGGGACACTCATCCCACGTCCCAGCTGGCTCATCCTGGCACGGGGGCTTTCCAGGCAAAGGGGCAGACGAGGCTGGATGATGGCATGTGGGAACCCAAAGGCATTGAGCCTCCCTGCCCCTTCTCAGCTCTGCTTGCAGGACACATGCATGTAGCATCCTCTGGAGAGGCATTATTTCCTTCCACTGACATAGCCCAAGGGACATCAGCTGAGCTTTACAAAGGGACAAATGAGAAGAAAATTGTCTCTCAGCTCTTCCCCTGCTGCGCGGGAGCATGAGAACAGCTGTGACTGGGTTTAGCTCCTATCTTCTGGAAAAGGACTTACTGGGAAATGATAAACAATTCCCAGCACTTTCAAAGCCATCCTGAAGCAGTTAGGCAGAAGAACAGTGCTGCAGACTTCAAACTTTGCTTTTATAATCTGATTATCTGCAGGATTTCTCTATCAAAGGCAATCCAAGCGCAGTACCTATGCTGCAGCAGCCACCCACCCACACACGCTTGGCCTTGGGATGGACACTTGTCCATGGGTGACCTGTAGGTCAGGGGGTCCTCTAAGATCTTAATTCCTGGCAATGGGAAAATGACTGTTTTTTTCCTAACAAAAAAAACCCCAAATTTTTTGAGGGTGTTTTCCCCACAGTCACCTGTAATTCTCTGAAGCCTCCGAGTTCTCCACCAAACTGAGAAATGAAACATTGCTCCTCTCTACCCATTTCCTCCCTTTTAATAGTGACATGAAGGGCTGGAAAGAGAAGGGGAAATGTATGAACAAACATTTGTTGGCTTTTAAAATAAAGTCCAGTTAAAAACTGGAATGTGAACTGCAGAGAGGACTGCAGCTTTGCAACCCACCCCTTTCCCCTGCTGCTGGAAGGGACCCCACTTACCCAAATACCCAAGCTCTGCTAATCCACTAAAATCCACTTGCACACCCAGGGTGAAGGCAGTTTGCTGCCCGTTGGTGGTCAGTTAGTGGATCATGGTGCTGTCCCTGCCTGGAAGCTGTGCTGCACATCCCCAGTTCTTCCTGTGTCAAGCACAGGAGCATCGTGGTGTGACACAGAGCCTGTTTCCCCTGTTTCCCTCTGTTTCCACATCTTTCATCTTCCTCTGCTTCTCTGGTGCAGTTAATGTGCTGGGATCTCTGGTTTGCAGCTCATATGGTGACTCTGAGCCCTGCAAAAGCTCAGGGGCATCAGCGTGGGCAAAGGGGGCTGTTAAAGGAGGGAGAGGAACGAATGTGTCTGGGGGTGTCCCAGGGAAGAGTGAGGCTCCCCAAAGGCTCCTCGCTGTAGGTCTCTCCTGTGACTTTGGAGAATCACCTGCAATATATGCTGGGATGTCAGAAGCCTGAGATTAGGCAGGTAAATCCCTGATGTGGGACCTTTTCCAAGTCCTGGGTGTTTGGCAGCTGGCTTTAACCACAGAAACCAGCAGCTTCTGCTTTCTCAATTTTTATTGCAAAGCCCTTTTCAGGATTGCACAACTTGGCCTCACGTCTCAGTCATCTGGCAGTATTGCTGCCTGAAGTGCAATATATAAAAGGGGATTTGATGAGGGTTCCTTTCTTTCCCTCTTCCTCTTCCCCCTTTGCTTTCAACTCTGTTGCTTCCTTTAGTTAAACTCACTTGCCTGTCTTTGCTGGCTTGGGACATAGCAGGGCTGGGTAATAGCATCCAGCAGCGTCTTCCCTGAGCACCAAAGCTGAGGGTGAGGAGATGGAGGAATATATTTATTTGAGCAAATTATGTTCTAAGTTGTGCTCATTATATATCCAGTCTCTCAAATACAGCCATGCACTGGTGGGATCACCAGAAGTGATGTGGGACACTGTCCTCAGAAACCAAACATCCCAAGGATGAGACTTTGACTGTATTTCAGTGAAAGTGAAGAATAATGCAATGCAAATATTGCATAAAAGAGACAAATATATTTTAAAAAAAAACCCTTAATATTTTAAATTTTGCATTCTGAGAGTCAAAGAACTGCTGGCAGGTATCCAGCCCCTGAGTGATCAACCTTATTGTTCTTAAGAGATGAAAGATCTTCTTCATTCAGCTGTAGGTGGGAAGCTCAGCTTGCATAGTGGTTTAGCCTTAGAGAAACAGGGAGCACAACCTTCTCTAAGTGGTCTGCTTCCTCAGGCAGAGCTCCACAAATGCACACATGGCAAGCAGCTGCACCAGCTTTGCTACCTCATGGTCAAGCTGTGGTTAACACAGATCAGGCTGTTATCGCTGAAAAGTTTATTGCTTCTAAAATGGCTTGCAGAGGATCACTCCCTCCCCTTGGTCTGTGACACCTTTTCTGCCCTAATTTGGGCGAGTGGCTGACGTAAGCTGTGGAGCCTCACCAAACCTCATGAAGGTCTATTCAGCAGAAGGACAAGAGTTGATCAGCCCTGGGGTGCTTCTTTAGCACAGATGGGAAAAGCTCATGTGTTTGAATTGGCAATTTATGTTCAGATATTTCCCAACGACCCCCAGTGTGTTTCCTAAGTAGATTAATTTATCTTCCCTCCAAGCAGAGAAGTGTAACTATTTGGGGATAGAAAACACATTTCTAAGAAGATAAATCAACTTATAATCATAGAATCATAGAAAGGTTTGGGTTGAAAGGGACCTTAAAGATCATCCAGTTCCACCCCCCCTGCCATCAGCAGGGACACCTTCCACTAGACCAGGTTGCTCAAAGCCTCATCCAGCCTGGCCTTGAACACTTCCAGGGAGGAGCATCCACAGCTTCTCTGGGCAACCTGTTCCAGTGTCTGACCACCCTCACAGTGAAGAACTTCTTCCTAATATCTAATCTAAACCTCCCCTCTTTCAGCTTAAACCCATTTCCCCTTGTTCTGTCATTAACTGCCCTTATGAAAAGTCCTTCCCCAGGTTTCTTGTAGCCCCTTCAGGTACTGGGAGGCCGCTATGTGATCTCCCTGGAGCCTTCTATTCTCTAGGCTGAACAGCCCCAACTCTCTCAGCCTGTCCTCATAGGAGAGCTGCTCCAGCCCTCGGATCATCCTGGTGGCCTCCTCTGGACTTGTTCTAGCTGCTCCAGGTCTCTCTTGTGATGGGGGCTCCAGAACTGGACGCAGTGGACTGGTGGCTATCTGTAGGCTTATTTAATGTGAAGTGGGAATAAATGCCTGGGGTTGTGGAGGGAAGCCTGCATGACTTGTTTGTTGTAAAAAAATTGTGCAAAAACTGTTATTGTGATAAACATGATCTATTTTTGTGTCCTCTCTATAAAAAAGTATACGTGTGCCTGTATGTGCGGGTAGGGAGATCCAGCTCGTCCCTCTGCCTGTGTCCAGCTCCCATCTTAAATTTCCTCTTCCCTCTGCTCAGAAACTCCGGTGTAACTGCTGCGTTGACATTTTACTGCCAGTTTTTGGATGGATCTCCTCTGCTCTGCCTCTGCCCCACTCCTTTATGCAGAGAAAGCTTTTACCAGGCTCCTCAGTGACATATATCTGGCCACATCTCATGGCCCCATTTTGCTTGAGCTGTTTGACATGTGTCACCCAGTGGGTTACTGTCTCTTCTTTAGCACTGGACTAACTCATTATTGATTTTTGTGAGCTTTATCTTCCCTTTCTGATTTTAGGGATATAAAGGGATTTGTCTTTTGCACAATTTTAAAGCACACTTTCCATTCTAGCCTCCTGTCTCCTTAACTTCCCAAATTAATGACATGTAGCTTTAATCTCTCCAACTTTTTCTACTCTCTTCATGGCTTTTCCCACTCCATCATTATTAAAAACATGGCTATTCCAGGCAACTGTCAGTAAATTCTGTTGTTGGGAAGCAGGATCAGCCTGTAGTCAGGAGTTTGTGTGTCTCGTTTTGCAAGTACAGAAGCAAATATTGCAGGAAAGGCAGAAAAAACATAGAAACAAAATACAGAAATCAACAAATTGAGTCAGGGAATGCACTGTGTCATGGCAGTGAGTTGGTTGTAGATGAGCTGTCTGAAAATCACAGTGTTTTTTTACACAGGTGGGTGTTTTTTACCTGGGAAATAAAAAGAAGCAAAATTTGATTTTGCCCTAAAACTGGTCCAAAAGCAAGAAATTTCAAAATTTTCTACGAACATCCTACATCCTGCAAGGAACCTATAAAATTCCAAGTCCCCAGTAAGGTTTTTTGTTTTTTGTTTTTTTTTTTTTTTTTTTTCTGTATTTATTATAAGACCAGACATCTTTCCTCCTCTCCTTCATTCAGTTTGTGTCTGCAAACTCTTTCTCAGTTTAGAAATACAAAAAAAATTGCAGACCAAGCCTACTCAAAGGGCCACCATTGAGACCTAAAGGGTGGAAGACCAGGAATAACTTTCTATTTTTAACAAAAAGAATGGATCCCAAGCTGCAACATTAGAGTTAAGTGTTTGAGAGGCCTTTTTTATCTTGAGGTGGAATTGAAATTTGTTGATGCATCCAGTGCATTTTAATACAATCAAGAGGCTTAGAAACAGCCAAAGTGAGGCTTTTATTTCAACTGGAAAGTGCTTTCTGCCCAAAGAAAATTGTGAGAAAATGTTTCTCTAAGGAGACAAAGAGGTTTTCCAGGCAGAAAGTACAAAAGCTGTTTATATGGGCTTCAGCATTTGATCACAAAGCCCAGGGCAAGGCTGGAGAGAGCTAGTGACAAAGCATTCTTGCTTGAGGAAAACCAGCAAGAGGGAGTGAACTACAGGAAGAGATCAGGCGAGACCAGTTTGACCAGCTTTGAACCCCATAAAAGGCCTCGCCTCTTTGTGAAAAACCTTTCTACCATAAAGATGACACTTGACCATGCTGGCATTGCTGCTAACCTTGTAACTCCACCAGCCAAAAAATAAATGAGATGAAGAGTGAATCCTCTCAAAATCAAAAAACTTTCTCCAGATTATATTTATTTCTGGGCATATATTTGTGTGTTTAAAAAGGAGAGAGAAGCAAACGAACCCAGGAAATTCCCCAGTGACTTGCTATCGGTTTTATGCAGAAAGAGCTCAGATCCCACTGCAATGGGCAGCGCACATACAATCCATAACACATCTGGAAGCTTCTTCTCGAGCTGAAAACCCCGAGCCAAGGACAGCCTCTGGCTCCCACATGCTTTTGGGCTGTGTGACTTCACAGAATCACAGAATCACAGCATGTCAGGGATTGGAAGGGACCTCAAAAGATCATCTAGTCCAATCCCCCTGCCGGAGCAGGAACCTAAATGAGATCACACAGGAAGGCGTCCAGGCGGGTCTTGAATGTCTCCAGAGAAGGAGACTCCACAACCTCCCTGGGCAGCCTGTTCCAGTGCTCTGTTGCCCTCACTGTAAAGAAGTTTCTTCTCAAGTTTAAGTCCTGTGTTCCAGCTTACACCCATTGACCTGCCTCAGGGCAGCACCCTAAATTAAACACAAGGGGAATTTCTGTCACCAAGGACCTGGGTGAGGGATGGATGGTCCTGTGGCTCAGTAGCTGTTTTCTGACCTTGAGGTGAGGCTGGAGCCTTTGGAGAGGACAATACATGTGAGTCAGCGTTGGTGACAGACTACATATGTAGTATCTGCAGAGCAATTTGTCCCACCATGAGAGTGCAGGGTCCGCAGCATACAAAGACCAAATGTAAGGGTGAAGGCAGCCACGTGGGTCCCAGATGATGGGACAAAGTCTTCCTTAAAAACACAGATGTAAGGAGGTGTCGCTGCTGACACCAACTGCTTCTGCAGAAAAGGTACAGTCAAGTGATACAGCAGGACTTCTACCACTCCAAAAAAGACTGGAGACCTCCAAGAGGAGGAGGTGGGTGACTAGGGAGATGAGCGCTCATTCTTGTTTGAGACAGCTGGTGGCATTGATGGTCTCTGGTGGGTACTGTGACAAGTCCACGTGTAGTCCTTAAGCGCTTCGCAAAGGACGGTAAGGAGCCAGGTGACATGGTTGGGAGACAAAGTGAATGGCTCAGCACTCCTAAAGCCAGGTTCATTTAGGAGCCTGCTTCTGCACTGAGAAGATGATCATTTTTGGTTAACCTTCAACCTAGTCGCCCTTGAGGGGAGGGGGCTGCTAATCTCCCAGCGTTTGTGTGAAAGGGCAGTGGTGTTCCTTGATGGGATTTAGGCGAGCCTGGGAGCGGAAGCTGGGAAGTGTGGGTGGATGTGATGTCCCCTGTGGCTTGTTTGGGATGAAGAAAACCATCTGTCAGATGAAGTGCTCACTGCTGGCCTGGTGGGCAGCTAAAAGATATGGCAGACAGCACGTATGTGAACGCCCATCCTCCAGCCTTCCTGTGCATCCCGTTATCAACGGCTTTTTCAGGATCCTGCAGCTTTCTCCAAGCTTTACTTTTATCCCTGGAGACTTTTTGCTCTGTGTCAGGGACCAAATAGACACAATCTGTGTCTGAGAGACATGAAGGCAGATTTTCTGCCAAGGGGAAAATGCTTTGGCCTGTCTCTGAGCAGTGGTGGCACCTCAGAAAAAGGTGGTGATTGAAGATGGAAATCTGGACAGAGCGATAGTCCCTTATCATCTATCTGCTTCCCCATGACATGAACTTGGAGAGGTGTATAAGCAAGGTTTAGTCATTTTTTGTTTGAGCTTCATGGATGGTGACTCATCTACCACTTACCACATCCTTGGGCTCCCTTTTCAACATGTGTGACCTAGGTGCTCCTTCCAGGGTTCAATGACATCTCAGGAACCCACTGGACACACATGTCTTGGCATAGAAAATGGAGTTCTGTGTCCTTACTTACTAGAAGAGGTAGGTCAGGAGAGGAGAGGGGAGAGCTAAATGGCCAAGTCCTGGCATGACAGATGTGCACCCCACTGCCAGAACCACGGTCCGTTCTCAGCTGTACGATGACTTCTCCTCAGGGTGCTACAGCTGCACGCTCTGCTGGGCTGAGGAGAAACGCCGAAAGATCAGCTGTAATTATTACAGCCCAAGTTACACAATGGAATAAGCTGATCATGTAGCTCATCGCTATGTCATAGTTGGCATACAAAGCAAATACAGGCATTTCTAAGAATCATAGGCCAGAAATGTAGCTATTATAAATCCTCTTATCTATCCCAGAAGGCCCATAAGAAAACCTTTCCTTTTTATCTTGGAAGTGCTGAAATATGTATGAAATGTTGCTTGCCCTGTACGCCCATAAATAGAGCTCTTGCACTACGCTTTCATTCAGGACATTATTTCATTCCCTTGGCATGTCGTTAACCATGGCATCCCTTCCTTATCAGCCCACTCCTAGCAGGGAGGAGCACTCCTTTACTGCTTGTCCATCTTCATTTTCTGATCCATTTGGGTTGGGTGCGTGACCATCTCTGCAAGATGAAACATGGGGCTTAGTGCTTGCAGCCTCCAGAGTCTTTGCTCTGCTGGAAAGGTTCATCTGGGACCCAAGCCAGGCTAAACCTTTACTCGGTGTAAGCACTGGGGATGTGAGCATCCTCCTTTCTCTTTCTCTCAGAAGGGTCCTTGGACCAGACCCACAGCTGGCATTGAGAAGCCGTCACAGCTTCTCTGTCCGAGGTCAGAGAGAGTATCTGAGATACTTAAGTCTGATTAAATTTTGCCAGGAGAAGGTGGTGGCTCCATCTAGTAGTAAGCCACATTTGTTTGAACGCCTTGATGTTGCATGTACTTGCAACTTTGATGTTACATCTTGCAAACACAATAAATTTTGGTAAGCTGCAGTAAAGACTCATGGGATATAACTCCCTTATCTCAAGTCCTGACAGCATCCTGATTTGTATCTTCCAGGATATCTGGTCTCTATCTCCCTGGGTGCTTCACAACCTGAAATTTCCACTTCCTGAAAAAATGACATGGTTTTGGAGATAGAGTATCGCTTTTAAGATGAGAACGGAGCACTTATAGCATAACCCACTCGTCTATAAGCTCAAACTCAAAATAAACACCCATGAGGCATCTTGGCAACATTTCCAGAGCTGCTTCCTTCCATATCTGATGAAGAATTTTCCACTGAGGATCCTTCTATGGGGAAGGCTCAAATTGCAACAAGGTGGTGAGGCAGTTATCAGGCAACTGCTTGGGGAAGAAAGATGAGGAAGAGTGAAATGGTGGGGGGCATGCAAGACCTTCACCTGCAGGTAGCGTGGCTCCCTGCCTGTCATTTACCCTCATGCCACACACTGTCAGCTTTGGCCTGTTAAAGTCATTGTGGCCAAGAAATGGTAGAGCTGGTGAAACCCAGTGTGCTTCAGAGCAGACACAGCAGTGGAAAAACCAGGGAGGCAGTAGAAGCTGGTGGAGCCTTCACCCAGTGTGTCCCAGCAGCATCGCCTGCTCTTCCTCTCTGTCATTGCTATTGCCACCTCCTCTCCTCCACCCCCATGATTCCCCCCCGTCTCTCTCCCCTCCCCATTCTGCCTCACTAAACTGGTTTTCCTAAGCAAATGCAGGGCTTAATTCTCATTCATAGTCATTATTTCCCCACCACGAGATTATAAGCAAACCTCCAAGCAGACCTGAATGTTCACTCCTTGCCCCGCACACAGTTGCTTTGTGTATTTTCTGTCAAAACAATGCTGAATAGCAGCAAACTATTCACCAACCCGTCACTTGAGAGGCTGTTGTTGTCAACAGGTTCTCCATAACCACCTCATCCATCCTGCTCCATGTGGTGGCTTGGGCGTGTGACAGATTTGCAATCCACACTGCATTTTTAATTAGCCTGTCCTCCTTCTTTGGATGTCAAAGGCATCGTTTTGAAAGTCAATCTCAGCCTGTGACCTCTCTGAGCTTCCCTTTTATATTTAATCTGGAAATACTACTCTGGAAGACGAATATGATCTCCTGCCTGCTTTATGTACCTGCAGCTCCTCCCTCGCTTGCCAGCAGCTGGGTGGCATCTTGTCATTGCCAGCGTTGAGTCCCCTGGGGCTGCATCGCTCACACTCAGGTCCATGGCCAGCTCACCACCGAATGTCCCGAGTGTGCACGGTGTAGAGCCTGTGGCAGGCCTGTTGGTTTTTTGCTTGTGGGTGGAAAACCGAGGCGTGGAGAAATGGAAGCGTGTGAGAAGGAGGGGGTGAAACCCAGTCTGCAGGCTGACCACTTGGCTGTGCCATGGTGAGCAAAACACATTGATGTGAGGTGTGATCCACGCTATATCCTTTTGCTGTTGCTGCTGAGAAAGCTCTGCTAGCAGTATTTTTGTCCATCTTGATAGGTCAGATGAAATCACACCTTTTTGAGTTTCCTGATGCATATCTGCTTGGCTGTATTTGCTGCATGAGGTCAAACTGTCTGTGCCATTAGCTGTAATGAGGCAAAAAAATGCACTTGGTATTTTATACACAAGAAAATTATTTGTACCAACAAAGCGTTATGGTTTGTGTTGTCAAAGCTGCTCTGAGTTCCCCAGAACAATGTTCATATTCCAGCTTAGCACCATGGAACCTGCTTCCATCACATACTCAAGCCTCCATCCAGATCTCCCAGATGTGTCCCTCCTTTTCCCCTGTTAAATCCCATGGACACTTCTGGCAGGGCATTACTCTAAGGAACTTGAAAGTGCCGAGAGAAAAACCTTGTTTTCTGCTCCTCTTCAATTACACCTCACTATGGTAATTGCAGACTAGTTTTCACTGTATCTGGCTGCAGTCTTGAAGAGTTGCAAAGCTCCATCCTGGTAACATCTGCTCAGTGCCCAGCACTGATTTATCTCATGGTAGATGGCAGGACCTGCCTGATCTCACTCAAGACATCTGGCAGCTGTGTGTCTGGCCCATCTGGTGTTCATCCTAAACTATCTCCAGACTCACCTCACTTATCTTGGATGACTCTTTCAGATGGGACAGGTCACCAGCTGGAGATGCCTGTCTTTAGGGCCTAGAGGGCAAACTTAGACTCAAGGCAGATAAAACTGAGGAGAAAGGGATCCCTCTTGGGCCAACTTTCCCAAGACATCGAAGAAGGCTGTTGTGGAGCCAGTGACTTGCATTGCCACCTCCACAGTCCTACAGTGACCCACCATTCCCAGTCCCACCTTCCTCTCGTTCTGCAAATTGCAATAACAAAGGTATTTCCACCCTATCTAATGCAGTCATACGTATACTGCTCCGACAGCATCAGAGGCCATCAGGTTATACCATTACTAAAAGACACCTATTTATTGTGTTACTTCTCTTAATTAAACTTTGGGACATGGCGAGTCAGAAGTTTGGACGTGACCAGATTTTTCCTCTGAATGCTGAAGACATTCAGTTCCCAAGGGGCAAAGTCTCAAAAGAAAAACCAGTTGTGCCTTTTGTTTTGTTCTGCATTTGGCATCAATGGAAATTTCAAATGAATTGAGTTAGTATTTTAACAGGGAAATTTGAATAATTTTAGTAAAACTTTATTTCTTTTCTGAAATGGAGAAAAGCTTAATGTCTTCAGCTGGAGCATGAGACAGGCAACACTGGCTTTTAGTGTCAAGATTTAATCTTGTAACGTCATCTCCAGCCAGCTCTACCATTCAAATTCTGGGTGGGTTTTGTAAGGTCTCACATGATTTCTGAGCTTCACATTCTCCATCTGTATTAGCAGCATTATGGGGAAGTGATGTCTGACACAAGGCTGCCAGGAGGCTTGCTTTCATGCTAGGCATGAATTAAAAGACTGTTTGATGAAAGATGTTTTTCAATGTAATTCATGTTTCTATTTAGTATTAGTGCAATTCAAAAATTTTCTCTCTGTTTTAGACAAACAGTTTAATGATTTGCATTTTTTTTCTTTTTTTTTTTTTTCCTGCTTTCTTTTGGGAAATGCAATATAAAAGGAAGAAGACGAAGAAGAAGAGGAGTCACAGAAGGAGCTGGATTTGCCAGTCTTGGAGAGTGAGCCCTTACCAGGTATAAGTGATATGTGGAGCTTGCTTCTTCTCTGTGGTGTGAATTAAAACCTGTCTTTTCTAAATTGGCCTGAGGCAGAATGATAATGTGATGACATTCAGATCACAGCAAATGAAAGAGAGAGATATCTGTGAGAACAGACCTGGGACTTGTTGAATGTCTCTTATAGCCTGTCTAATGTCTTGGGATTTTACTTCAGTTTGTTAACACAGTGGTTCTGTGCCAGTATAACAACAGGACAGGCACTTTCAGCTGATGTAATTAAAAATGTCTTTGACCTTATTCCTTGCAAAAGACAGCGACTAAGGGTACGTGCAGTATTTGTTCTCTCCTGTGAACTGTACTCTGCAGAGGCATGTCCTTGCAGTGAGAATGAAGAGGAATTTAGAATCATAGACTCACAGAACGGTTTGGGTTGGAAGGGACCTTAAGGATAATCCGTTCCCAGCCCCCCTGCCATCAGCAGGGACACCTTCCACTAGACCAGGTTGCTCAAAGCCTCATCCAACCTGGCTTTGAACACTTCCAGGGAGGAGGCATGCACAGCTTCTCTGGGCAACCTGTTCCAATGTCTCACCACCCTCACAGGAAAGAATTTCTTCCTAATATCTAATCTAAACCTCCCCTCTTTCAGTTTAAAGCCATTTCCCCTGTTCTATCACTATACTCCTTGATAAAGAGTCCCTCCCTATCGTTCCTCTAGGCCCCCTTTAAATACTGGAAGGCCACTATAAGGTCTCCCTAGAGCCTTCTCTTCTCCAGGCTGAACAACCCCAACTGTCTCAGCCTGTCCTCATGGAAGAGCTTTTCCAGCCCCTGATCATCTTCATGGCCCTCCTCTGGACCCGCTGCAACAGGTCCATGTCTTTCCTGTGCTGTGGACTCCAGAACTGGACGCAGCACTGCAGGTGGGGTCTCATTAGAGCTGAGTAGAGAGACAGAATCACCTCCCTTGACCTGCTGCCCACGCTTCTTGTGATGTAGCCCAGGACATGGTTGGCCTTCTGGGCTGCAAGTACACATTGATGGATCATATTCGATTTTTATCCACCAACATCCCCAAGTCCTTCTCCACAGGGCTGCTCTCAATCCACTTATTACCCAGCCTGTATCTGTGTTTGATTTTGCCCCAACCCAGGTGCAGGAGCTTGCACTTGGCCTTGTAGAACTTCATGAGTTAATTAATTTGTCTATCATCTCCCCCTCTAAAGAACTCCATTCTCTTCTCACTAACAAGAAAGGATGTGCCATGAAATCTTTCTATAAAGTTTTGGAAGTGAATCACAGCCAGGCTGAAGGATGTTCACTCTGGTTTGGTAGAGCTGGCTGTCAAAATCATTGACATTTCCGAAAACATCTGTTAAAAAGGCACCCAGCAGTGTCTGCCCCACCACTCCAAGCCTGTTTTGATGGGAAGCTCGTGCTTTCCTTACCCTTGCCTGCCCAGACTTGTTTTCAGGAGGTATTCCCTAAAAACAGAAGGCTTCAGGCCTGCTAAGAGAGCATCCATCATCAATATTACTGTTGCTTACAAGATCTGGCTGCTGCATCTGCTTTGTAGAATCAAAACTCAGAGGGGTGGTTAATCTGGTCCTGCAACCAGACTGTATTGAAATTTGGGGTGATTTGGTAAAACCATGTGAATTCTGTTAGTCATATTCGATGTAGCAGCTGGCTGGGCGGAAGGAGGCATCAGTGAAATGATCTCATCTTCTGAGGGATGAACTCTACCTGCCAACAGTGAGAGGGGTGAGATCCCAGATGGGTACAGCTCTGAATACCCATATTTCTTGCACAGACACTTATTATAGATGTGCTGAGCCCACAGCAAAGCCATGGGAGCTCTGTGTGTGAGGTTGGACCCAGAGGTATTATATCTTCCCTGTGTGCCTTTCTAGATAAGGCAAAGCAAACAAGAGGGCAGCACAGGTTTCATCTGTGTAGGATCTCCTCCGCCTTTCCCTCCCTGCCTGGTTTGCTCTGAGCAGAGCAATAAAATAAAACATTCTCAGCAAATCTGTGGTTATAGATTGAAGTGAGGCTGGCATTTGATATGGGCCCACCCAGATGGGAAGTGAGACAACAGAGCTGGAAAAGGACCCTGGAAAAAGCTGCCTGTGCATCAAAAACTTTAAAATTTTAAAATGTAAAATTTAAAATTTTCTGAGCAAGTGAATAAATGGCTCCAATGCTGGAACATATGTGAGCTTTAACCTGAACTCCAGTTTATTTGTGATAATAGAAGACCTTGCATAGATGGTTGTCACCAGCCCCAGATGCTGAGACTTTGGATGCTGGGACTGGAGAGGGGAGAACCCTGCAGCACTGACTGAGCTGGGGCTGGGTCCCCATGGGGCAGAAGCATCCCAGCCCCTGCAGTGGGGCTGCCCACGATGGTCAGGGCCATGCAGCAGGACAAAGCTGCTCAGGGATGGCATTTGCACTGATGCAGCTGTGGAAAAGTGTAGGGGGGGAAAAAAAGGCATAAGAAAAAAGCTCTCCCTTCATCCCCACTCATGTCAACGTTGAATCTGCCCGGCCTCGACATGGGGGGTTTCATGTGCAACATCTGTGCCCCGTCCTGGAGGCAGCGTTGTAAGGAAGCAGCAATGAAATGAAACTGCTGTAGCTTTTACCCTTCGTCAGTTAGAATCAGTGGCAAGGTTGCTTTTATTTTTTGTGGCAGACAAATGAAAGTGAACCTCCTGGCTCTCGCATTTGTGATCCAACAGACAAATTAGGGAGCAGAGATGCTCTGAGCAGCACACAGCTCTGGGACTGGCGCATGAAGAGTCGACTGGAGATCAATACTGAGCTGAAGAGTTGCCCTCTGAATTGTGATTTATCTAAATTCTACTAAAGAGAGAACCCGAGCAAGACTTATTTAATTTTCTGGGCAGAAGAATAGCAAGTATTTTCCATGTAAAGTCTGAAAAGTTCAGACATTATTTTGTTATTGTTTTTTTAGCATCACTCACAGGAATGTGTCATTTTTAAAAATGAAAAACTGCATATTTTCCTGGGTTAAAACCAGGATGGCGCCAAAAGAAATGTGAGTTTGTGAAGAAAATACTCTTTAAAAAAACAACAAAAGGGTTGTTTTTCACAAATATCTGAGCAAAACCCATTTCAGGATTAGCAAGATGCCAAGAGGAACTTGGAGGAGAGACCAAAGCTCTGGGAACCACTTTGATGTCCAGCTGCCATCTGCATCTGTCTGCAGATGACTCTGCAGCACACAACAGCCTTTCCCCACTCAGACCCCTGTGAGATGCGACGTGATGCTGGTGTGAAGCTGGTAGGAGATGTGCTGTGTGGCTGTGAAGCTGCTTTCTGGGCTCTCCATGCTAAGGCAGAGGGAGTTTTCCCCTTTGTACTTCCTCAGACTTCACTCTGGGTAAGGACTAGATTAATATTTTCCACTGCTATGATGGTCCTTGACCTGTACTAGCAAAAAGGGGTTAAGTTCACCTCAAAGTAGTACTCATATATTTCTGTGGACCCTCCTGGTGGAAGTGCAGGTCCCAGCAAGCTAAGAAGAAGTGAAGAAGGTGTAGAGGGAGGAGCAGCTGGGGTTCATTGCACCCCCAGGCAGAGCCAGGAGGAGGAAATCTGGTGTTTTGCTGCCTGAGGCAGCAAGAGGAGGGGAAGCTTTGCTACAAATTCCAGTTCCTCATCTTAGTGTCTTCTAACCTGTCTGCAGGAGGCCTGCTCCATCTTTACTTGCTGGACTTGAGCAGGCTGTCACACTGTTCCTCCTCTTGCTCTCTGGTGACAGGTCCCTCCTTAGCTCTGGGCCATGCCGGTGGCACAGGGATCCATGCTAATGGCTTTGGTGTAAGCCCTGTGCAATGCAAAGAGCAAGTTTCAGCAGCTTTCTCACTACTGCATCTTCACAAGCTCCATTATTTGGCACTTCTCCCAGCGCAAATACCAGGAACAATGCCAGTATCAGCTCTCCATACCACAGGAATACAGCGTCCAGGGAAAGGTAAACTCCACAGACCAGCCGAAAACCACCCTTCCCTCCTCCACAAACCTTGAAAACAAAGCCAAAGTAGGAAACCAAGGGAAATGAAGAAAAAACAATGTTCTGGCTTCTTGCTAAAGAAAATCCACAGGGTGGCTCCTCTCTTCTTGCTGCCATGGTGTGGTTACACACTGCACCACAAGCAAACTGGCCGTGCTCCAAGAAAAGCAGAAAGCACATTTCTGAGCAGAAATGAGAGAGTCTGCAGGTAACCAGCAAGTGGATGTAGCTGCAGTAGTTTAAAATATTAAGGACTCCAACTGGATGTGTCGCTCATCTATGAGAGGTTACTGCTTCTGCGCTAGGGATGGAGAACAAAGATGCTTAAATCACCTTATAGTGATAAAGAAGATGGCAATGCCAAGGCTGGATGGCGTGCTGCCCAGGAAGACATGGGTGTGTGTTCATTTCTGCTGTCTTTCAGGCCAGCCCATGCTGCTGGTGGTACTAAAACAGACATCTGCACTGTTGCAAAATGATTTTTTTTTTTTTAAAACGCCTTCCTTAACCCACTCCAGACTTCCTTTGATTGCAGCAGGATCAGGCCACAGGTATTTTTAACCAGTGCTGAAGCAACTGCATTGCTGCTCAGTTGCAAAATGGCCACAGTTTTCCTGGTTCAGCAGGTCTGTTCTCTGGTCAGGGCTTTCTGCTGCTCACAGGACTTCTCCATTAAGCCACAACTTCCTTCTTCAGCCATCAGAGAATGACATATTTTGTCATCTGGAACTTTTTCCTTTTCTGAGATAGAAACTTATATGAGAAAAGCCTGAACTGGCCAAGATGTTTATATGCTTGTGAAAAAAAGCTGCCTGAACAGAAGTGAAGCAGCAGGTTAAAAAAATGACAAACAGAGCAGGGTCTAAAAGGTATTTTGCTGAAGTAACCCACCGGTGCCAAGAGGAGCTCAGACAGAGATGGATTCAGGTCTTACAAACCAGAAAATACCCCATGTTTCAGATTTAGCTCCCTTCCACCTCCCCCAAGCACATGTGCAGCTTTCTTTGTGTGTGCAGGGGAAGCCATGACCTTGCAACAAAAGCGTGAGGCTATGGGCAGGACAATCCCTTTCACATAGCACCCACATCTTAGGGTCCACGTGTGTTTCTCTTTGCAATGCCACGTACAAATGGAAAGCTGAAAACTCACAGGGAATGCTGGAAATAAAGAGAGAGAAATGGCGCAAGGTGTGTGTATGTTTTATTACAAGGAACTCCCTCAACATGGCTTACCCTTCAGTAACTAAAATTTACTATTTTTTTTCTCAAAGCATCAGCAGCATCACAGATACTCTTCCAAACTGGGGCTCATTTGCTTACATTAAGATAAAAATAAGAACTTAAAAAAAAATTCCCTTCCTGCAGTGCAGGATGCAAATACATGTCATACACCTTGAATGTAATTTCAAATAACACTCCATGGCACACGTGACTTGATCCAAAATACAAATGCCTTGTAACACATCAGGGCTCAGAAAGCAGATCCCTTCCTGTTATTTGCAGGTGAGCTATCCCCTGATCTGGCCATCCTGAGAGCAGGAGCCTTTATCACAGCTCGTCTGAAGGTGAACAGAGACAGAAGCAGGGGTTTCCCTGGCAGCTCCTCCAGATGCAAGCGCTGCCAAGGAGCTGGGGATGTCCCTTTGCAGGGTCCCTTCCCCTGCCCTCTGCAGCTTGCATGGAGAAGGTGTAGGGCATGAAGCACCAGCCAACGCAGGAGCAAACTGCATTGGGTGTTGCTTTTCAAAAAAGCAGATGGTTTGCAGTTTCCTTTCAGTGTGACTGATAAGCAAGCAGATGTTGGGGGATTTATCTGTGTTTCTTGAAATGGCCAAGTGGAGCTAGGAATCTGGAGGGATTTCTGGTATTTCCTACTTCCAGTCAGGCTAAATATACTCAAGGATGACCTTTATCTCGCTATCTTAACCCTACCTCTTCTAATCCTGATGTGAAAAACAAAGCAAAGAGATTCCTGGAAATGTGAGGTTAAAAAAAAAAAAGGTGCTAGTCCTTCTTTTTTCCATCTCTGGAAATGGAAGGTGGTCATTAAGGGGTTTGGCAGTTCAGCCTGGTTATTATTTTACTCCATAGAAATCCAGAGCTCTTTCATTGTGCTCAGTGAAGCTTTCCTCACCTCCTGCTTTTTTTTATAGAAAATGTAAATCACTTCTTTTTAAATTCCTTTTGGACCATCCCAGATCCCTAGCTATCAAAAGCGTCTTACTGGAGAATCTAATGCTCTCAGTTAAAATACCAGTATCCATGAAACAGAGTCAGCAAAACTTCTGACCATTGAAAACTTTTTCTTTTAATTAGAAAAGTTGTTTCCTAAGGCAGATTCCAGGGGGGGCGATCTGTTGTAGGCATGGCCTTTAGGTAGCACTGAAACTCTGGCAGACCTATGAGATAGAAAACCTCTTCCGGAAGCTCCTCCAATGAGTTTTCCTCCAGCCTTTTGTACCCCACCGATTTTTCCTCTCCAGAATGAGGTCTTCCCCTGTGCTCAGTGGGGACATCAGCCACTTTGCCACTATGGACTTAATCCAGGTATCTATCTCTTACTTTGGATTCTCCAGCAGCTCCAAGCTAACAGAGTTCTTAGAAAAATACTTTAAAAAAGAAAAAAAGATGAATTTTTATATTAAAAATATTCCATACCATGACATACTTCAGGAAAGTCTGTGTGCAAGGATCCAGGTGAACTTTCCTTCTCTAAGTTTGTTTGTGTAAGGAGGGATGTTGCTCCTCCTGTCCTCCTGGAGAGCAGAGCTTTGGGCACGTTCTTCGTGTCTGTCTGCAAGAGGCTGCACCCAAAAATGGCCATGTCCCAGCAAATACTCTTTGCTTGTTTCTTACAGCCCTATCAATATTCAATATCGGTCTTTTATTTCTTCCTCTTATACTCTCCTTTCTTTTAACTCAAGACAATGAAGTGCTATATATTGAGGAAGTAAATGGAGGTTCATATAACGTTCAAATTTCTCAAATTCTTCAGTCTTGAGTGCCTTTTTTCTTGTGAGACACGGGGCTTGTATGGGGCCAGTTAGGACAGAAGAGATATAAAAAGCCTAAATTTAGGGATTTTTAAGTTATCAGCACTTCTAGAAGGGAAATATAATCCTCAGGGCTGAAGGGATATACTTATCTGCTCTTGAAGACACTGGTTTCAGCCTTATTTGGAGAGTGGACACTGAGCTAACTGGACCTCAGATCAAGTATAGTGATCCTCACATTCCTTCTTTCCGTTCCCATGACACACTCTCTGCAGCTAAACTCTTCCTGATGGGTCAGGTCTGTACCTACATTGGATCTGGCTCTGCTTCTCTAGTCTTACAATACCAGCCTCTACATGAGTGTTTTAGGAGCAGAGCACGTGTGTGCTCTGCAGAGCGGTTATGGAGCATGACCCCAGTCCCAGCTGGGGCTTTCAGGGTGCTGCTGGAAAGCAAATTACAGTAACAAGGAGCTATTTGCTTGGATTCAAGGATTTGGCAGCTGTTCTTACCCAAGTAAGTAGAAAAGAACATCATTATCTTCCAAACTTTTGAGAATTGCTTTTCATGTTTGGTGGCACTGTGTTTACTAGTCACGATGGTTTTATTTGTGAAAGGGGAGCTACAAACAAAGCTCCAGCTATTGTCTCAAGGAGCGGGGGAGGTTGGATTTCCTGCAGGGAGGAAGCTGGACAGGTGGTGAAAACTTTGTGGAAGGATTTGTTTTGCCAGCTGTGGTGTGGTGGGATACATCCCAAACACCCCACACCTATGGCGCCTGCTGCTTGTCAGGCAGTGAGAATAAAACCCCACGTCTCTCTGGGTTTGTTCAGACTGGAAAGTGCCTCTTTATTACCAAAAAGATTAGTAGAAAGCGGGGTGTCAGAGAGCAGCAGCACAGCTCCTCTTAGGGCCAAGGGGAGACACTGAAAACCACTGAGATGTTACACAGAGCCCAGGAGTAATGCTGGAAACTACAAAGAGCCAGAGACTGTGTAATATCTATGATGTAAAGGCTGAGGAGAGCAGAGAGAGAGATGAGTTTCTCTATTTTCTGCTCTGGACAGTATAAAAGCATGGTCACTCCCTGGGGGCACCAAGGCATGCCCTGAGTGTAGGGCCAGTTAGCTAGCCCAGGTGGGGATGAAGGCTCCTGGTGCTCTGGGGTCAGAGCAGGCAGGACACCCGCTGCTGCCCGCAGGGGTTAGCATGGACAGGTTAAACAGGTCTGCAAAACATTTTCATTTTCCCCTCAACCTTCTGTCCTATTTCAATAAGGAGAGTGGGAAAGGACAAGAGTGATGCCAAAAGGTGCCTTCAGGTCTACCTTGTTGTCATCCAACAGCACTGATAGAAGAGTAAATAAAGAAGCAGTGAGCTTTGGTTTTCCAGCTCATGCAATGAAAAATGTGTTTTTCCTCAACTGCCTGCTGGAGAAAGGACTCTTCTTGCTAATGGCTGAAGCTGCATGAAGCCTCCCAACCCTAGGCCCTGCCTGGAGCAGGGTGAATTATATGCTCTGTAAAATATGGTCAGATTTCAGTATCAGATTGGCTAAATATGCTTCTGAGACAGCAGGGTCTTATCCATGCTAGACTTTTCTGATGTGTTTAAAACAGCTCCTACGCTTCAGCAAAAATGGTTTCCTGCTTTCGCTGAGGCTCCTCCAATCCGTCTGCTCTGGCTGGCAGAGCTCAGCTGCAAGAAGCAACAAGTTGCAGGACCATCTGGCTCTGAAACACCAGTGCCAGGCAAAGTATGGTCCAACACAAAGGAGCAAGAACAGGAACGATCCACCAAGGGTGGTCTCTGGTCACCATATTCCAGCAGAGCCCACGCAAAGTGTCCACAAAGCACATCTACATCTACTTCCCTGGAGAATACCCCAGGGAGGCAGAAGAGAAGGAGAGGTCATGTCATCCAGGGTAACTTTTGAGTATTAAAGCTCAGGATGTAAGTAAGAATATCACTCATTGCCATTATAATTTGCTGCAGGAGAACCAATCTCTATGCTATGAGCCTCAAGCCAAGGAGGGACAAGTCATCTTCCCTGTGCACCTCTCCAATACTCAGCACTGGTGCAGGGGTGGATTTGGGCCCAGTTACCTGCAGGGAACATCAAGAGGAACAAGACAGGACATTTTTCTGTTTTCAGTGTGAGAAGTACTTACTGTGGCATGTCAAATAGATTGTGACTCTACAGCAATACTCCTGCACCTGGCAGTAAGATGAACATCCCAGGCCATTGGAAGGAAAGGACCATGGGTGGGAGCATGGTCCAAGGATTAGAAGAATAGCTTGGGGACTTCGGTTCAGGTTTTGGTCTGCCACAGACCCTCTGTATGAGTCAAGAGGACAAAATAGGCACATGTAGAGGACCATGTGCTTTTGTCTCTAAGAGACATCCAAGTTTGGTGTCTCTGAAACACCAGGACACATACAGAAAGCAGATGGGAGGTGGAGCTCAGCGTACCTGAACAGCACCACCCAATTTGTGTCTCACCAGCCCACTGTTAATGGAAGGCAATGCCGTTTCCTTGCTAACAGGGATGTGGAAGGAGAAAGACATGCAAGACTGCCAACAGCTCAGATGTTGTAGTAGAAGCACAGGACATAGCTAATGCAAGGAAGCTGAGGGTGTACAATAAATCTGGCCCAGTGGCAATTTATCTGTTGCTTTCCTACATTTCCACTTGGCTTCCTCTCCCACCTCAACCCAGCTCCCCCCTGCTCACTGAATATCTGATTTCCCAGCTGGTAATCCTCACCCCATCCCCTCTGAATGTGGTCTAGACAGTCTAATTGTACATAATCCCAGAGCTATAGTGAACACCCCACACTAAGCCCTGCAGTTCTGTGCGTGCTGGGGATTCGGTGGCACTCACCTTTGCTGGGCATTCAGAGCACGTCCCACTAAGGAAAATGTTGGGGATTAACAGGTCAGGGTGAGGTGAAGATGAAAGCACATCCTTTGCAGTGTTTGATAAACAACTTGTACTGATTTTTGCTTACAAAGCAACAGATGTTGAAGGGAGTCGTGTTGTTACCTCAGAGCACCTCTTTGTGTCCTTGCTGTTCTACGACTCTTTGCATCTCTTGCTCTCCTGCTTACCTTGCATGCCCTTCTCCGCTACCTAGAGATGGGCATCTGTGCACGCTCCACCATCAGCAGAAGGGTGTAACGCTACCAAAAAGACCTCAATGGTCTCTGCATGCTCTGCCTGCCTTGCAGAGGAAGCCATTGGGTCCTTCATGGATGCAATTCAATGTTACCTTCACTGTAGGAGCCAGGAATCCTCTAAAATTACCTCTTTCCCCTTTTGTCTCCTATCCCTCGCTGATGAGGGCAGTCAGCCTTTAGTAGGGGCCCCTGTAAGTTGTGCTGGGAGACCCAAGAGCTGACCTCTGAAGTGACACCCCAGTCTCCACCAAATTCACATTAAACAAGGTGCTGTGTGAGATTCAAGGTGCTGTGTGAGATTAGCGGCCTTCCAATACCTGAAGGGCCTACAAGAAAGCTGGGGAAGCACTTTTCATAAGGGCAGTTAATGACAAAACAAGGGGAAATGGGTTTAAGCTGAAAGAGGGGAGGTTTAGATGAGATATTAGGAAGTTCTTCACTGTGAGGGTGGTCAGACGCTGGAACAGGTTGCCCAGAGAAGCTGTGGATGCCCCCTCCCTGGAAGTGTTTAAG
>NW_010339240.1:30843-31515 GCF_000700745.2 Antrostomus carolinensis
GATGATCTTTAAGGTCCCTTCCAATCCAAACCATTCTATGATTCTATGATTCTATGATTCTATGATTCTATGATTCTATGATTCTATGATTCTGGGACAGGCTGTTGCACAGTGAAGACCTGGCTGGTGTTTTTGCTTAACACAGGCTATTTTTAATCAGTCTCAAGGGCTCAGCAGCGTGCAAGTTTCAAGTTTTGGAAAGTGTGAAAACAAGCTAGATGAAATCAGGAAGGGAACTTATCTGTCTTTGCAGTAAGAGACAGGGTCCAGATGTCTATGGGTTACTGGGAAAAGAGGTTTTGAATGACAAATGTTTATCTTTCATTGCTCACAACCATTCTTTGTCAGGAGGGGATGGGTGGGGAAGAATAACATGTTTTTCTATGCTTTGAAGCCTTAGAAAAAGAGACACGTCCTTGCTAGGGCAAACATACTTGCAAGATATGACAGCCACATTCAGCATGGAAGCACTGGAGCAAGTAGGAGAGTTCCTTTTCAGATCATTGTGGGAGGTAACACTGGCTGGTGGTACCCCAAAGCACATAAAGGTTGAAGGGGAACTTCATGGGAGTCAGGGGGAGAGGGCTGCGAGGGGCTGAGTTTGCCTCGGGGCTGGGCTGTCTGTGACAGGGAAGGTGTTGGAGTCATTCCACCAAGGTGATGGACCTTTAG
>NW_010339240.1:31787-52878 GCF_000700745.2 Antrostomus carolinensis
CTGCTGAGGTCAGGTTTCATTTTTTTCCCTTCCCTTCACTGACTTCTTTTTTTTTTCTTTTTCCTTTTTTCTTTACTATACCCAAAGTAAACACACTCTCCATTCAGCCTCCTGCCCTGACACAGCAAGTCGGGCTGGGTTTAATAGCAATCCATGTTTTCAAAGCTCCATGAGATGAAGTGTGAAGGACTTCCAGCCCTGTTTGCCGGCTGACTCTCGGCGGGGTCAGCGGCTGGTGCATGGAGCAACGCGTTTCCTGCCCTGCGGCAGAGAATGAGAGGTGAATGGAGGAAACAGATGTGGAAAATCCCCCCCAGCCTCACGCTCAAAAGCAGCAAAAAGCAGATTCAGGCTCTTTTTCAGTGTGGTGGTAATGACTGCTTAGTTTCGCTAACGGAAAAGGGCTGCTGATCCTGATAGTGGGGTTATCATGTTGCCACGCAAACAAGCAAGGCAGGAGGAAAACAGATTTTGTTTTGTTCTCTTGCTGGTTTTCTGGCTTATCATCAGTCAGGTAAAACCTTCACAGGGCACCTCAGTGGGTTTCTCAGATGCAGTCAATGGAAATACTGTTCTCTTGTCCCATTGACTGCAGTGGCTGGAAGTGATGGCTGTTACTCGCCTCCTGGCTCCTTGCAATGGCAGATAAAAAGCTACAAGTGAGGTTCAGCCATCTGAAGTGAGCAGAAGCAGGTTTTATCTCCAACAGAGGGGAGCATTAATTACAGTCAGTTTGCATTGTCAACAGCTCAGCTCACTACAAGGGAACAAATACACCGCTTACAGATGCAGCCATTGCCTAAAGCCTGGGCGCATAAACCCTGAAACACTCGCTGGGGTTTCCTCTGAAAATGAAGTTTGATGGGACTAAGCTTTTTTACATACAAAATTCTTTAAAGACAGGGACTGCATTCTGCACAGCTCTGAGCAGGGGTTTGCTGATGCTCAATAAGGAATATCTTATATATTATAACTGATGCACTTACTGTTCCTGTCATCCTGATGTGTGTGTAACATCTAGCTGGGAAAAGCCATGATGGAAACTCCCTCAGTTATTAGCTATCACTTATATTTAGTCTTGGTTTGTATTGGATCAGGAAGAGAAGTCTGATAAGGGTTTGGGAGATAGTTTACATTCATAAAAATATTTTATAGAGAATAAAAACATGAGGGAATATATACTGATTTTCTGTGTTTGTCATGTTAGAAGGATGGTGGTGAAGATTACAGCTGCTCCTAAAGGGCTAGCCAGGACCCAAGCTCTGCAGTACAGGTGCCAACTGGGAGATGATCCTAAAGATCCCATGGTCTAGTAAAAGGAAAGAGCAGCCACCCAATTTTCCCGATTGCAAATTCAGACAGACACATCCACAAAATGTAACATTCCTTCATGCAGTGCCCATGAGACACATGAGTATCTTGTATTTAAGGGGATATCTACGGGCCAGCTGTTTTGGACAGAGAACTCACTTTAACCTAGGCAAGGTCCATTTGATCTTGGCAAAAACATAGATTGCAGGAAAGCCTTGATGCATATTGTGAGTCGCTTGGTTAAATATTCCAAAACAACTGTGTAGCTCTTACTTTTGGTTAATTTCCCAGAGAAACCCCTGTTAGGTGTTGTTATCTCCCCCAAATACCCGGAAACTCAGAAGGCTCCCAGTGCATCACTGGTGCAACCACCTTCCTCTTCTCTTTGCATTTGCTATGAACAGGAGTTTTATAACCCAAAATGCAAGAGCCAGTGGAGCTGGGACTGCTGCCTGGCTCAGCCTGTCAATCTGATAAATAATTACAAAATGAAGAAAGCTCTGCTGTAGCTATCAAAACCAGTGGAAATTTTATCTTTGATTTTGCAGGAAACTGGATGGGCCCCTTAATCTTCCTTACTTAGGGAGGAGTAGGGGTGGGAAAATACATCTTTTGTTAAGGAAGAAAAAAATTATGCAGATAATATGTAGTGTTTTTGTCAGGCCCTTAATTGTTGTTGCCAAGGAAATGTATCCTCTTGGGTCAGGGACAGTGTAATGACAAAATGCAAACAGCTTGATTCGTGTTTATAGAGAGACAGAGCCAAATTCATCCCTGGTGCAACTCATCCGAAATGCAGAGATGGATTTGGCTCATTACCTAGCTAGCAGTTCTGTATTAACATGTTCTCCCAAGCTATTTTACAAACAACACCTAATTTATTAGGAGGGAAAGTTTAGGAAACATTTTTTTTCATGATTTATTGCTACTCGCCTGCCAGTTGTTCAAACAAGGACTCCACCAGTCTGTTCTTTGCATTTTTATGTGCTAAAACAAATGCTCTAGCTTTGGGATTTCAAATCTGCCTCAGCAAGCTTTTAAATCAACAGCAGTAATCCCTTCACCCTTGATTATCACTTATTTCTATGTCTTTTTTTACAAGACGTTTCTAAAGTTATCAGCAATTATTAAAGTCTCATTTGCAATATCACGCTGACTGTGCTATACTTCCACTACAAATCTGCGGTATAAATTACCACTGTAGATCATGGTTACATTTTAAAAGCAAGGGACTGTAATTAAAACACTTACAAAGCTCTCTTGTGCGTTAAGTGTTTCCTCAGTCCCGGCTCATTCGTGCCCTCATCCTACGTAATGAAGATCAACAGGAGGTTTGCCGCACGTGTAGGATCACATACACTGATCTGGGCTGTGATCCTGAAATAAGCTCCAGGTCTCTGGGTCTGGACAGGATCCTCTCTGATTTCAGCACAGCCCTAAGCACGATTCCGTCCTTGTTTTGTAATTTCTGTGCCTCAATGCTGCACCCGTGCTGGGTGTCTGCACCCAATGCCTCTTCCTTTGCTACACAGAATGGGAAAATAGGAGCACTCAGCTTCCAAGACAAGGATTTGGGGAATGCTCAGACACTTGGCTTTCAGATCAGGGCAGGTTCATGTCCAGCCAAGTTAAAGAAGAGCTCAGATCTCTACATACCTCTCCTTGTGTTTGCAATAGCTTTTTCCAGCAAAGCAAAGCTGGCATTAGTTCCTCCTGCTTTTCCAGCAGAACTGGAGAGAAAAGCTGGGATCCTCCAAAAACAAAATGTGTTTTCGGGAAAATATATTTTCTAAGAATCTTCTGATGTAAATCTCATGGAAAAAATTAAAACATTTCAAGGTTCACAATACAAAACTGAAAATTATCTGATTCTAACCCAACATTTTTTGATAGTTTGGGTTTACAAGAAGGCCCAAAGATGCCTGTAGAGGAAACATCCAGTTAGCGATTACCAGAGTGGATTCTTGCAATTCATGTTGAATATTGATATGGAAACTGTCAGGGTGGCTAAATCTCGCTCTAAAATGCCAAAGAGGAAGCAAGCTGAGGGAGAAGCGAGGGAAGGGTATGGACAGATCATTGATAACAGAAAGCTTTTAGCTCTGTGAAATGAACTTGCAGTGCAGTTAGGGGAGAGCCTGGATGCTATCTTTAGGAGCCAGGAAGCCGAGAAGATTAATCTTAATCTTCTGAAAGGCCTCACCTAGCAGAAAATGATAAACGCTGTTGGAAACTTGACATTTTCCGCTCTAATTGCCACCAAAAATGTCCACAATGTTCTTGTGAAAGTTACAACGGGAAGCAAAACTAAAAAAAAATCCATAAAATTCACCAATGTATGCAAAAAAAGGATGCCTACTGTAAGATGCCCCTTGGAGACGACCTCTCTGATCTTGACCCAGAGGCATTATATAGGGCTTCCACAATCACTGTAGTTTACTTCTATACGTTCAGGGTTCTCCTTAACATAGAGCAAGATGCCTCCTCCTGTTCTTCCCTGCCTGTCTTTAGGAAACAGCCTATAGCCATACATCACGATCCTCCAGTCATGTGAGTTGTCTCACCATGTTTCAGTTATTCCTGTGATATCATAACTTTCTGAGTGGGCACAGAGCTCCAGTTCCTCCTGTTTGTTCCCCAGGCTATGTGCATGGCCAGTATATATACACTTGAGGTGGTTCGTCTTCTTGGGAGTCAGCTAAGGAACATTTGTCACTGCTCTGGTTGGCCTTGCTTATTCCCCAGTTGGTTGCAATGGCGTGAGCATTGCCACTTTGGACCCTGCTCCCCAAGTCCTTCAGTTTAAAACCTGCCTCACCACGTTGGCCTGCCTGCTGCCAAAGATTCTCTTGCCTCTTCTAGACAGGTAGATCCCATCCCTCTCTAACAGGATATAGTCATTGAAGAATGTCCCATCACCGCAACCTTTCCTACAGCTGAAAGGCATTTATAACCAAAGCAGGGATTTGTTGCTAACCTGTCCTTCACAGATGTCTGATGTTATTTTTTGCCTCTATAACCCTAACGTTTTATATTTTTAACCTGCTGTTTACTGTTATCTGTAGCACAAGAACAATGGAAAAGCAGAATTCAAACTAATTCAGTTTTAAATAATTTGAGATGCCCTGGAGAGATCTTATATTGGTGGTTTTGTTTTCAGTTTCAAGAAGCAGCTACATTTTGTAGACATGTAATACTACATTTTTAAAAAATAAAAGTCCAAGATCGAATTAGGCTGGTCATGGGCAAACTTAACAAAGTTTTTCTATTTCCTGTCAGACACACAGACTGTTCTGCTCAGGAATTTGGGCCTTTCAGTCCACATTTAATTTCATTTGCTGCCTGATTTCTATTTATAATGCACAAAGCGATATTATTTGCCAGTAATACTTTTAAAAATGCCAGCAATATATTGCAACGTGAGCAGTACAGGGAAGAGGAGAAGGCCTTCCTAAGTAAATTAACTGACTAAATTTCTGTCTCGTTTGAATGCTCAGGGAACCACAGGAATGAATTAGAAGTATTCAGGTTTTGCAGTGGACCCTGACAAATCTGCGTTAATAAGGGGCTGGGGAATAAAGGTTCTGTTAACCATGTGGTGGCAAGGGGAAGGGTCTCTTCAAAAGGGACCTTGTTTTCCTCAGTTTTTGTCTTTCTTATGGTCTGTGATTTTCTTAATTCTGGGTACACATTCAAATTGAACTATTGCAAACTGAGCACAGACCAACTTAAATCACTGAACGTTATGGGGTTTTTTTCTCCCTCTATCCCCTTGATATCTCCATCTATTACTATATCTCTGTGCATGTGCCTTCTCCAGATCTTTTCAGAGCCAGTCATATACCCTCTTGCAGCTGTTTTCTTCTTTTTTTATAGTAGTCCCTCTACCTGCTTTCATGTTTCCTCTCACTGTTTGAGCATGCAAACCTTTTTTGAGTGCCTCAATTGGTTACACAGATAAAAGCAAGGTTCTTGGACCACCGAACTTATGATTAAATGTCCAAGTCTTCAGGTGATCTCATGTCAAGCAGATCCTTCAAACACATTGATTCTTTCCCCATGGGGAGCTCAACTTCAGGTTTGATGGTCAGCAGTCAGAGATGAACATAAATTGGGACAGTTGGATCTCTGGGTCTGGTCTTAAGTGTATCACTCTGTCAGTCTCAAGTATATCATTCTGTCAATTAAACTATGCTACAGCCTGCACCTAAAAGAGGAGAACCAGATAAATATCATGTAGGAAGTATAGTTATTGGCAAACAGCAAGTACAAAACAAACAAAAGGAGACGATTCTTCACATAACATTCAGTTGAGCTGTGGGATGTTTGTGCTGCCAGCAGTTTGCATGAATTCATTAATGGAAAAATTCATAAAAATCACTGAAGGTTACTAAAATACAAAGACACCATGCGTGGTTCAGCACATGTCATAGCTTGTGGAGGACTGGGAAAGCACTGTAACTGCTGTGCTCCTATGTTCTTACACATACCTTCACTGCCAGCCCTTGTTGTAGACATAAACCAGAAAACAACCATAATGAGACCAGTCTCATCTTAAATGACAACTAAATATGAATTTAATTAAACAAAAATACTGCATGTTTCACATCTTCAGAAATGGGAGGTTAAACCAGCGGCATCTTACACAGGACAACCGTCCGTCTTTGGCTTTGCTGCTCCCTTAGGTTTACTATTCAATAAAGTTACAGTAATTTGGAGCAGAGATACTCACAGTCCAAACTAATTAGCTCTTAGTCAGGAAGTTCCCCCAATGTCAAGAGCATAAATCTCCCAGCCCACGCAGAGCTTTGCATTCCTGTAGCACATGGGGCCCATTAACGCCCCTTGCAGCCCTTAGGAATAGCAATGCCAGAGCAGCTCTGCTCCAGTGTCTTTCAGCTGCTACATCTGCCCTGTTTCCCCCTGGTCCCTTTGGGGCTATTTCTGATTTTGTTAGCATGCCAGACACTATCATGACAACAGAGCCTTTAGAAAAGCTTTAGTGGGTCTTCTGCGTTGACCTTGAGCCAATGCTGTGTGTGCTCCAGGACGGGTTGTTAGCCTGTCTCTTACTTTGCTGGCTTTGAGGACAATCACGGTGTTGAATTGCTGAGCGGTGCCAGCAAACCTTGTAATTTTGCCTCATTATGTTCTAATGAAGCAGGATGAGACAGAGCTTCAATTTAGTGCTGTTCTTTTTCAACAGGGCTGGAGTATAAATGTCATCTGTCACTGAGCAATGAAGCTCAGAGGACTCAGCAGAGGCCAAGTTGAGATTCATCCTGTTCAGATTAATTCTTTAGAAGTAAGAGGCTCTTGCCACAGAAAAAAAGTCCTTCCAAACTCCTCATTCTTTTCACCAAAGATTTTTACCACCATATTTACAAATAGGTCAGGACTAGCCTGCAGCTTTATTGGAGAAAAGTGCTCTGGTACCTGGTCCTTGCTGTGGAATAGCACTCTTGAGTCTAAGAGAGGACATCCATAATGAAGGACCTGCATTAGCAAATCTTTGTGGGAGACATGCCTCATTCCCTGCCTTGGCCTCATTTCCACACAGAAGAGGAAGCAGGAGCCCAGAGGAGAGGCACATAAACCTCTTTATATGGCTTCGCTACCAGGTTTCCTTCAGCTACATCTGGCCAGGACTATTGGCTGGAGGATAGACTAGCTAGATTCTTCTCTTGTGATTACAATCCTTCTAGGTAGAAGGAAATGGGTTGTAGAAGATGTGCACTGTTTTCTCACATGGATAGCCTCCTACATGTGTAGCCTCCTACTGGAAAAAAGCAGGCAGACATAGCCCATGGACTACCTAAACCTATCTGGACTAAGCCTGGCTGAATTTTCAGGTTATTTATAGTTATTAACAGGCATTGTAAGAAAACAACACTAGCAAAGCTTTCTTTTGCTCCTCCTGAAGAAGGTGGGATGCACAGGGTGATGCATAATGTGTTTAGGGTTTGAAAAGTTTTATACCATTTTCAGTCTGAAAGGTTTCTTCTGAAGTCAGGTCTCCAGGCTTTGCCTGAAGCTGATATGTTTTTAGGTAACTGTGCAACATGTGAAGAGTATTGGGAGCTTCTTTGCTCAGCGTGAACACCTCCAAAGCCCTAAGCCAGTTCTTGGAGGGAGGCAATCCCCTGAGGGACGGAATCACCTGGAACCTCAAGTCAGTCATTTATGGCTTGTTAGAAAGGTTTGGGTGTGCACCATCTGGGACTTCACCCTGTCTAAATGAAAACCCAGCTGTGACCCTCAGTCTTAGTAAGTCCTGTGAGTACTAAGGCAGAGTCACCCAGACTTCCTAGATTTGACTCAATATTTTAAATGAGACAACTTCAGTCAAAGACATTGGGAAGGAATCATTGGTAGCCTTGCAGGCAGGACATGCACAGGAGATGTGAGACCTCAGAACCAATTACTTTGTTCTGAATTAAGCAAAGTGAGATTTGACACGGGCACCCCCATTTTAAATAAATGTTCTAAATTTCTAAATGTTCTAAATATTCTGAGGCAGGAAAAGCTGATTATCATTTTGTGTGGTTGCTCCCAGAAATACCATCATTGTTGAAACTGGTGTAAACATTCCACAAAAACCCCTCAGCTCAGGTAGATCAGTTTTGTTTTCTTTGTTTTCCAGCAAAAAGCTTCCTCCCTGGAAAATTCCCAGTCTTATCTAAGCATTATCCTTTTCATTTGCACCCATGGATACATAATTGCTGGTGCATTTTGTTTTCCAGAACTGGGCACAAATGAAGCAGTGGCTGCAGTTTTGCTAAGCCCTGTGAGAAGCACAAATTATACTCCTGTAGAACTGATGACAGAAAATCACGCCTACAGTCATCTGCAGGTGCAAAAGAAGAACAAATAAAAAAGGAAGAAAAAAAGCCCTGTCAGAGCAGGGACCTGTGTCTGCCAGGTTCAAATGCATATTCAGAGTGTGAAAGGGCACAGGGGAGTGAAAGGAGAAGGCGTGGGTGAGAAAGAGAAGTAGCTTCATCAGTACAATGAGGAATTTAAAGCCATGTCAGGAAAGCAGAAAAGAAGGAAAGCAAACTGAGAAGATAAAGCACAGTGTGGAGCACTGCGTGCTGATTAATGAACTCCTCATCCTTGCTACGGACCAAAGAGATGGGCACAAGAATGTCCTATAGCCGAGACTTTGTGCATACAGCAATTAATAAGATTTACTGGGTTTTTTTGAGTTTCTTTCATTCTATTAATGAAAGTAATAGAATTCTACTCTTTCTGCCACTTTTAATTCGTAACATTTCTGAGGTTGGGAAGCCCAGCTCCTGCATGACTAGCAAGGAATCCATGTATTAGTCCAAGCACATGAGCGTCCCTGCTCATGGGATCATGGGATCTGACCTGGCCTGTTCACACCAAAATCAGGTGGGCGAATTTATGATGGTGTCACTTGCATATTCTTCCACACCTGTGGAATTCATACAACTGGGACTCATTTTGTTTACAGGTTAGTTATCCTGTGTGAAGGGCAGCCCATGCTGAATGGATCAACCACATAAGAAATGACTCAATGTTCAGATCAGTACCTGAAGGGGTAGTACCTGAAGGGGGCCTATGAGAAAGCTGGGGAGGGACTTTTCATAAGGGCAACTAATGACAAAACAAGGGGAAATGGGTTTAAGCTGAAAGAGGGGAGGTTTAGATGAGATATTAGGAAGAAGTTCTTCACTGTGAGGGTGGTCAGACACTGGAACAGGTTGCCCAAGGAAGTTGTGGATGCCCCATCCCTGGAAGTGTTCAAGGCCAGGTTGGATGGCCTTGCTGATGGCAGGGGGGTTGGAACTGGATGATCTTTAAGGTCCTTTCCTACTGAAACCAGTCTGTGATTCTATGATCAGTGGTGCAGTTGCAAGTCTTTCTCCAACACCTTCTGGCCACAACCTTTGTTTTAGATCTGACTCATGTGACAAAGTTACACTGTGCAAATTATGACAGTCACACAATCCTGGCTGATACAATTTGGAGACCAAGAATTATCTCTAACTCGTAACATATTGTATATCAATTATTCCAATAATGAATAAATGTTTTTACATTTGTTTGCTTGTTTTAATTTTGCAATCTGTTCATGAACAGTTTGTGAACTTAAAAGGTACAAAATCCATGGAAGAAATTATATGCTTGGAGTTATTTGCTGAGCTCTATGTTTGCCATGAGTTTCCTGCCCTTGTTTTAGTTAAGTTCTCACTTTAATTTCTTGAGCATTCCTTGTTTTTAATTGTAACCTTGTGAGAATCCCATGGAAAGACTCTGCTTGCTGGTTCCTAGCAAACAGATCAGCTTGCAGCTGGGTTTAAGTACAGTTGATGAGAAAAGCATTTCATTGTTTCAGTCAAACTACCCCCTTTTCCTTATTTCCTTCCACTGTGAACTCTCTAGTTAGCAGATTATTTCCTACAGCAAAAGGGAGCTGTCAGGCCTTGGGTAAGGCTCCAGCTCTGCTAGGAAAGCTGTTGTGCTGGTGGACCCAATACTTCCAACTCCGCCCTTCCCTCTCCTTTCTTGCCATTGCTTCAGCACATTCCCATGGTCCCAGGGACCCAAGTGGATTTGCAGACCTAAGTCCTGTATCCTGTAGTCAGACATAGAGCCATACCAGGGGACTTCAATATCCAGTAATTTCTGTAGGTACTGGCTTATTAAGAAAATTGGCTAGAACTATTGCATCATATATGAAATATAACAAGCTCCTAACCCATATGTGCAATATATTAATGATGGTTGAGATGAAAGATGATAAAGTGACAATATAGATATTCACACTCTGGAGGTCTGAACGATCTCAAATGTCAGAAGCACTGAAATTTAGTCTGCTTCTGTAGATCTAAACAGCTCAAGATTGATTTAATTGGGTTATGTATTTAGTTTAAATGAGCACGGGATGGCTCTAAGCAGTCATCGAATAATAAGATTAACAAAGGAGATGGATTGAAAGCAGAACCATTTATCTAATGGTTCCCAGTCAGGGACTGTTGATTACAACCCAGTCATTCCCACTTCTGATTCTGCAAAACAAAACTCATCTGGCATAAGCTGTCGTATGCAAACAGGTCTTCAGACTTGGTGCTTGGACTGGTAAAATCATGTTTGCTTGCAAGACGTGGCAGGTCCTGTGAGAGCTGGTGACACATGGTAAGCTTCAGCTTGCTTTCTCCAGTCACTTGATCTGTGAAAGGAAATGTGACATGGGCCAAACTTTTCCCAGTCTTTTTTCCATTCACTTAATTACTAACAAAATGTGTGTCTCGACTGGATGCGGTGAGACCAGGACAATGAAATCAGTGGACAAAATCAAAGGGCTATGACTAAACACTGCTGAACTTCCCCCTCCAAAATCCATCCTGTAACACCTACACAAACAAAAAAATCCCACTGATTTTCCATTCTGTCTCTTTCTGGGAAAAGACATATGGAAAAACACTATTTATCATACGAATTAATGAAATATCCCTTCACTGCCATTAAATCCGTGGTATACAGACTGTGAGACACACACAGGGGAGGACTAGATGTTAAAGGCAACAGCCACTTGTCCAGGGCTTAATGCATAGGAGGGCCACGTAAGCTGCCCACAAGGAAGGATGAACTGAGAATCACCCACGTTACAGGGTCTGCCCAGGATCGCCAGAAGTCTAACATCGGCTCTGCTAGAAGAACTGGTATCTCCAAAAGAAGCTTTTTCCAGAAATGGGTTTTTAGACTAAATGGAAATATTTGTCAAAAGTTTGTGCATGTGTTTTTTGGCTAATATATCAACAAACACTGAAAAAATGCTTGATTTTAAACTGAAACAAAATTGTTTACATTTTTTTTTACTTAAATATTTTGCAAGAAAACCAGAAATTGTGTTTAAACAACTCCTTTTATCAGATCACAGTCAGCTTGAGTATTGTACATGTACCAATAAAGACATAAATTTGCAACTCGGTAAAACAGGGCAGAAGACTTCATATAAACTACAAAAAAAACCACCCTGTAACTATGTCCATCCAAGTGGTGCACTTTCCCTTTGTGATTTCCACAACATCAGGACATTTAATTTGAGTAAAGCTTAGGGACCAAGTGCTTTCTGCAGGGCTGTGATGGTGAGTGAATGCACTGGGAAAACTTTGTTCCTCTCTATAGGCAAGATGTTTACTATGGCAATTCTAGGACTGTATTTTTGTAGAGGTTCATTTCTGATGTTTTCTAACTACCTTTTATTTCCACAGGACACTAAAGTGAATTATTTCACTTCTATGCTTCCAGGAAAAGCTAGCAGGAAGCTTTTTGTTTCTTTTTCTTCCTCTTTTGTGCTTATGGGGATTTATTTAATACAGCTGGGAGGCCAGGGCCCCCTGAGGTCTGTTTATATGTAACTCTACAACTGACTTGAATTATAAAAGAATGCAAATGCAACACATATTGACTATATGGGTCATGGTGGCACGTCTAGTTTGGGGAAATGTTTAAGTTATCTATGAGTACGTAAGTAAGGGAGTCCTTTTCATTGTATTTACAGGTACCTCTGCCTTAGTTAACAGCACAGTAGAAAATAGCTGATCAAAACCAGAATAAAACTGGTATAAATTTGAGGGAATTACAAGGAGATCATCCTGATTTAAATCCTTTGATAAAAGAAGCCACAATTTAGCTAGATGAGTGCTGTAGCCATGTAAATGAGAACAGAGCTTTTTATTGGACCTATTTGTTTCTGTAATTGTTTGTAGCGGGGCAGCCTCATTCACCATTCATTAGCATTCATCCTTTCATCTTTCCTTAAGAAACACACTGTAGCTTTTTTGAAATGAAATCAATGTTTAGATGCATTCAGCTAGAGACCAAAGCAGTATTACAAAGTTGGAACTGCATTAAAGGATACTGACTGCTTAGGAGAGGTTAAATCTCACTTTGACTAGGTTGTAATTGTGAATCATTTTTTTTCTGGCAGTCAGGAATTGTGGACCTAGCTAAAATTAAGCACCTCTTGCTGATTTTGAGGGGGCTTGGGTTAGACCATATTGATGAGATCCAGCACCAGAGAAGCCTGTAGAAGTTTGCCTCCATTGATTGTAGGACAGTGTTTCCTGTAAGAAAGACTGTATTAAGTGCTAGTGATTAACATTTACAAAACATATTTCTAACCAGTGGTAGCACAGTATCCTCTCTCCCATGAGAAGACTATTGAGCTTTGCAATTTCTTGCTAAAAGATATTGCCAGAATCTTACATGAATTTAAGGGGAGGCTTGAGAGGTTCAAGTGAAAAAAATCTATTAAGAGTTATTTATAGAAATCTACATCTATTTGTAGAAATTAGTAGAAATCTACATCCAGCTCAGGAAGCTGCAGGTGGCTGGAGGCTGTGATGGGGGTATTCTGTATGTTTGCCCTTTTCTCATAGCATTCCCTGGGCATCTGCTTCTGTTCACTGCTGGAGATGGGTCTGGATAGATCTGTAATCTGAACACTGCAGCCACTCTTACAGTCTTTTTATGTCTTTCTACTATGATTGAACAGAAGGAAGTGCAAGAAAAGAGGTTTCCAAGAGGATCCTACGAGGCCTGTCCACAGGACAGACAATGTTGCCTTTGGGTGGCAACACAGGTTGAGGTTGAGGAAGGATGATCTGTGTGTAGTCCCACCGTGTCCTCAGATAGGTGCTCCTCCTGTCATCTGACATCCCAATCTATCTCACCCTCCTTGGAACAAATTAATGATCTCACATAGAGATGACAGCAGCAGTGAGACAGCTTGTTCATTTCCCAACAGAGATGGCAAAAATCACTCTATATTTGGAGCTGAGTGAGTAATAAACTCCCCTTAGAAAGAAAAACTGTGGAATAAACATAATCTGGGTTTTTAATGCACAATTAGAATAAGTCATTAACGTTACATAGTCTCAAGCTGCCAGAGAACCTTGGCTTGTGTTCACAAATTCCATTAATTTAGTTGCTAGATGCACATTTGCCCCTGAATGAAATAAATCATTCTGTTTCTTCCCATTTGTCCAGATGAAAATACAAAGCTCTACATAAAAGTCATCTATCTCCTAGAGCTGAAACATACTTGTTAGATTTGTATAAAGACAACATGCAACTTAACACTGTCTCCAGTAAAAGGGTTCTCACAAAAGGCAAGGTTCGAGAAAGGCCAGAGCTCAGGCAGGACCTGCATGGCTGGACACTGGTGCTATGATGTGTGTGGAAGGCCACAGAAAGTGATGGCAGTTGTCTCAATTGCTGGAACTTGCAGCAGGTACTGACCTAACCGGAGCACTAACAGGCTTTATTCACCCTTTATTCAGTACATAGGATGCTTCCACAGCATGAGATATTTTCGTTCATGGATCTACAAACTGGACTAACTCATCTCCATCAGCACTGATTGAACTCGTGCTGCAATCCAGGACATAATTTATCTGCCTAACGCGCAAAAACATTAAGATAAGCTTGTTCCTTTTCCATTTGCTCTCTGACATTCATTGATCTCATAAATGAAATGTCTTTCCTGTATCTTGGTGTGGAGATGAAGCATCTCCTAAGGCTTTCTGTTGTAGACTGGGGAGTCTAAAGCAAGTGACTTACCCAGTGCCTCTCCCATCATTGTCACCTGAATTGTCACACGCGTGGTTCTTGCAGACAGAAATACTGTTCTACTGACAGGGGTGTGGACACCCAATTTCTAACTAATTTTTGTGGTGAAAAAGCAGTCACCATTAACACCAGTGGTGCTATGTTATTCCATTGTAAACCACATGGAAATCAGGAGACTGGCTTGGAAATGCTTAGCTTCACTCTTGAGTATTCATGTTTACCCTCCTTAGGAATAGTTTGTCTCATTTCATGTTCACTGGGGGAGCCACTTCTTGAATTGTACTCTCCAATAATTGAAAAGACATGCAGGATTAGATCAGGTTTTATAATGAGGGGAAAGCAGCCCTGAGGCAGATGCTCTTAAGCAGAACTATAATTTACTGGCAACCTTATCTAAGATATGGTCAGTCAATAAGAAAGCCTCAGAGGACTTCAGGGTAGCCACAGCCTCAGTCAACCTGCTGATTTCTGTGTAAGGAATGCCAGCTGGTTACTAAACCACAGGGGGTAGACAATAAAAATGAAGAGTCAGGGACAGAATAATGGTTTATATCAAGTGGGAAATCAGGAAAAAAGTTGAAAATCTCTTTCTGTTAATTGCTCGTGTTGCTGTCATTACTCTGTTATTATTTGTATTAGAATTGGTGACTAGAGACTCAGCTGAAATCATAAGCTGATTAAGCTGAAATGGATCTATTGTGCTCACCCTGTGCCTTCACTACCCACTGTTGAAGGCTCTGACACAGTGTTCCCTGTTCTTTCTTTCTTGATTAGACACAATACACTGTCACCCAGCTCTGAAGCCATGGTTGGAAGAGTAAGCTATGGCTCTGCTTTCCCCTGGGATTCTAACTCGTTTACTTTGTCTCTTCAGTTTCTTCCCACAGTTTTTCCCATGGGTCTAGAAGACCAAGACAAGCACTCCCGTGATGAATGACTCACTGAGAAAGAATCAGAGAGACTTTGAACTTATTTTAGCACAACTTCCCCAGGAAGAATGACCCCAGAAGTCCTAGTAGCATGCAGGGTCAGCGATAATGCAGGCAGAATTTCATGGTGTGACTGCCTAAGACGTGCCTGAGCCAGCCAGAGATGTCACACGCAGATCACACACCTGAGCCGGTTCTGGGGTGGAGACACACTCCAGTGTGCAACCTACCTGTTACTGGGATAGTGAGAACCAGGAGCTCTGACTCCTGTTCCCAGAATTGCTACTACCCCAGTGTGTTGACTTGGGTGCCTCTGTCACCTTTATCACATCTCTAAGTCATCTGCCATCCTGTGGCTTTTTCTGTTTTTCTAGAAATTTATGGAAAACAAGAGCAGCTTGGCTAATATTAAGGATTTCTAGGTGCTCAACCAGTGTATGATAAACAGGGCTAATCTGACCATGCAAGGGGACTTGGACATACTCAAAACTGTTTGGGCATGCTGTACATGTACCCACTGATTTTGTAGACCTTACACAGAAGGTCTGAGATTTTGAGCTTGCACTAGACACCCTGCTCTGCACAGCGTGACCCATGTTCATGGATTTCTGCACAGGAAATCCCACATAGAAATGTAGGGAACTCAACATCTAGAGATTAAACTTTCTGCCTTTAGATGTCAAATGCCAGCAGGTGTGAAGTGTTTTATTTTTCTTTTTTCACTTTATTTTCAGTTGTGGTGGTCTCTAAAGTTGGAAAGTGGTCTCTCTAGGGTTGGAAAATGAAATCTAGTTTTTAATCTCTGAATTACACATGCTTATATATTCTGGTGCTAGGCATGCTGGAAATGGCATGGTTAGGGATTTCTTACAGTTGTTAAGTTTAACCAGCACTTTGAGATCCTGTGATGGAAGATGCTGTAGAGTCTCAATCCATGTGCACGTTCCTCTGCAAGCATGTATGTGGCCCATGGGAAATCTTTGGAGTGCAATCACTATCACACAAAAGGCAGAAAAAAGCTATTTGCCACTTGCAATTTGCAGGTACTTTATGGTTCAGACCATGAAGGATATCTGTCTGTCTTTCCTTTCATGGAGGAAAGAGCACTTTATTATTTGCTTTAGTGGGAAATGAGACAAGATTGTCTGCTCCCATTGCCGTAAGGCCACCCCGAGTACAGCCTGTCATCTTTGGTAAATAAAATGGCTTAGAAATGGGAAAATTTGCCCAGCCTGCACAACAGTCCAGATGTGTCCTGGCTGGAGGCAGGGACAGACCTCCTCAGAGGCTTTGTCTCTCACGTTTTTCTGTGTCTCAAGCTATTACAGCTGTATTTTTATAGACTTTTCTGTGTCATCCTTGGGAAGACAGCTGGACATGTCTTTATAGGCCCAATCCAAGCAAAATTCCCTGTGATCTCCACAGGAGCAGAACAGTTTCCAAGCCTTCATCAGGCTTTGCTGCTTCATCTCATCTAGGAGGAAGGCAGAAATGAGGGCTCAATCTAAACTCATTTGAGGGCTGTGGCAATTTTAGCGATGGCTTTAATTAGCTACGGATGAGGCTTTCTCTGTCAGACCTGACTCTAGAGAAGTCAAAAGGGGAGGAATTCTGGTATTATTGATCTCAGCACCTGAAGGCTTTAACCCTATAGCAGATGCCAGTGACATGTTGTTTGAGTCTGTTAAAATGTTCTGCGTTACAGCTCTGAGCCCACCTTTTACCATATGTTTGAGGATCTGATTTCCCCAGAAAAGTGCCACAGAGTGCTATGCACTGTGTGTTTGTAATAGAAGGGATGAGTGTGTCCACAGGTCCTGTGTCTATCAGGATGAAACTGACACACAGGCTCAGAAATCTTGATGACTGCTTCTCTGCGCCAGGGCCAGTGGTACAGTTCATGGTGTTAGGATGATGCAAGATTACTACAATGACATGAGAAGGCAAACACAATCTATGGAGAGATAAGAACTACAAGACAGGGACAGAAGGTGGCCACAAAACCATGATCCAAGTACAGCTATGATTTTTTGACCTAATCTTGTGAAACCTCTAGAGTCTAAAGGTCAATATCTAATTTTGTCTGAAGATTGCCTTGTTTACTGTCTTCTATCTGCAAATTTCAAACTGTGTCAGCAACAAAGTCACAGTTATTTTTGCTGTTCTACTAGACCAGATACTGTGGCAAAATTACTTATTTCAGGTTGTCAAGGCAATCAGTAGCAGAGACAGTGCAAAAAGCTGGATCTTAAGAGTCCTAGTTCAGAAAGCACAGAACAGCTCTTCAGAGGCCAACCTACAGGCAGGGATAAAATCAGTCTCCAAAAGAGTGATCAAATGAAATTCTGCTGTTGGAAGGTATATTAAATCCCCTTTTTTTCTGCAGCCTGGGGAATGAGCATGTTTTGGATCCAACTGTGCAACATTAATCACAATATGGAATATTTGAGCCGAAGGTCAACCACAGGGGGCCAACTATTAACATATGGGATTTATCTGTCTCCTTCTTCCATAAAGATGCAGCCTGCTGGATAATTAAACTTCTGAGTGCCAGCGTGGAGTGAAGTCTGGTTTTTTTCCACTGCTCTTTGTGATTCGATCCAGAACCATTTCCTTTCACTGTATGCTCAGAAGGGGAGGAAACAAAGGTGGCATCCTGATCTTCATTATTAATGCACAGGAAAACTTGGAGGAAATCCCTTTTTATGCCCCTGGCTTTGTGTAAAGAAAACCCTGCAAACTCAAAAGTCATATTGTTCAGCTCCTATGTATATTTATACATCTATGTGCACAGCAGATGTTTCTTCAGATACTTAACTGATGTTTCTGCAGAATTATGCTATGGAAAAATCTTCATCGCAACCCGCATACTAGTTGATTTACTTTGATTAAATTAAAAATCTAGAAAAAAACTCCAACAAACAACATTTAAAGTGGATACATTGGAATAAAGAAAACTACATTCTCCTATAATGTAAGTCAGTGCTTCTCCACATAATGTGGAATTAAAATACTAGTATACAGGCAGTGCTCATCTCTTGTTTACAAATGGGAGCAGGCAATGGGGAGGTATTTTGCCAGTTTGGGTAAAGGAATGATACACTGCTAAAGAATTTCTGAGGAAGGCATCTAGCTGAAGCTTGTCAGGCTGCTGCCTTGTATAACCAGCAGAAGCACTTCCAGAAGCAATTAATCTAATTCCAATACAGATACCTAAGGTAGGAGACATGAATCTCCCTCTGGAGATACTTACCTCTCCTCCAGCCAATGTGACCCACTTAGACCAGACGTCTGCTTTCAGACAGCTAAAATTAAGCAAGGGGAATCCCACAGCAGCTGACTGTGTACTCCACTTTGTTTCTGCCACAGGAAAATTGTTATTACTATTATTATTATTAATTATTATTATTAATATTTAAGGTTATATTATGGTAACACTCAAAGGCCAGGTATGGTGCAGACATGGAGTAAAATGCAATTCCCTGCCCCACAAAAAGGACAACTCAAGTAATTAAAGGATGATTTTGCTTTTAATTCTACAGTTTAACTGAAAAGAAATACAAACAGCAAAAGACAATTAAAATACGTGATACTTGATTCATAAGATACCAAAATGCCAAAGTGCATACTACATACGTCCCATGACACTTATACAATAGAATGACTCTATACTTTTGGCTATAATGTTCATAAAAAAGGATTGATCTTGTTAAGTATTTCCAGTACATCATTCTGTCTGAGAGTTGTTCTACAGTGTAGCCAGTTTATTCATGGTTTGGATTCCAATACACTGCTTTTCATTTAAAATAAAATGGTAATATCTTACATTTACACTTTTCATCTAGAAAGATCCCCGAGGCCTTCTTGAGTAATTTTTGGAGTTTCAGTACACACAGTGCTGGAGGAAGGAGGTTTGTCATGTGTAAAACACAGTTGTGGACAAATTTCTGTATTGCATGAACCATGTGCTGTAATTTTCATGTGGTCAAGAGGTATGAGGCATATATGCTGTGTCTTGAAGAAGGAAGGGGAACGCCAGGAACGTGACTGGCTCATGGATGGAGACAGTAATACTGACTCCTCCTATGTCCCTGTTCCTCACTCACAGGCTAGAGCTGAGCTGGACTGACTCACTCTCTCCCCAGCCAGGGGTTTGGGGTACCTAGCAGCTCTTGCACCAAAACCAGGCAACCCGATGACACAGGCTATCCCTGAAATTACTTGTCAGATGTTTGACTCATGAAGTATCATTTGACCACTGTCTTGTATGAGGCGCTGAGTGAGGAAAAGACACTGGGGTAACAGGTTGATCTCAGCCATTGCTGGTCCTCAGATTTGTTCTTGGTGAGTCCTTTCAACTTTCAGCCTCTCCCAAATCTTCCTCTTTCTTGCTTATGTCCAGCAATAGTTTTCAAATCTGGACACAACCATGGTGGTTTAGGGATTGCACAGCATTACAGTCATTTCATGGAGCACAAGGTGATAGTTTGTGTGGGGAGAGATTTTGCTAAATCTTGCACCTGGTACAGTCGACAATACCACATAACCACACACTTAAACTGAATGTAACATTGGCACAAAGTACCTATCACCATGAAAAATGCCTGTGCTCCTTTGACAAGCCATGGCAAGATACCCAGAAATTTTTGGTACCTTCAGCAAAGTGTTACATTCCATTTGAAGGTGTGGATGTGCAAGATCTGCTGTGGAGACAGTAGGTATCACAGCAAAATAGCTGTCTGGGCTGAGAAAGGGTTGGGAAACACTGATGTAAAGTGTCAGATTTCAGAGCAGGGACAACTGCCTGTGCAGTGTCTAAGGCAACGGAGAGAAAAACTTGATCAGGACTACAAATGGTTAATGTTCACATACAGAAATGGTAGGAGAGGTCCATAAGGTCAAGAATGCAAAAGATAGGGAAATCCAGCGTTCCAGCTGGCCTTGCAGCTCATTTTCTTTGCTGTTTGCAATTCCCTGGTCATAGACCATTTTCCTCTCCCATGCTTCAGACAGAGGGTTGCTCACAGAAGAGGGAATTTTTCAGTATTTATACTCCCTCATTTATCTAGGCACATCATTTTACTGCATTTAATAAAAAAAAAATAATCATTTTTTATGAGGTTTTTCTCTATGTAGTATCCATGGGCTCCACATACAGAACAAATATATCTCACAAGACTCCTGAGAAGGAAAGGGCAGCTGGGGAATGAGGCTGCCCATAGACAGAGCTGACACTGTGAGCATGGACAATACAAACTTGTGATGCCATTAGTGACTTTTTGAGGAGCATGTAGTATTTGATAACATTTTATTTGTTCACAGCATAGCTCTGATAGCATATGTTAGTGCTTGGCAACAGACCTGAATTGAACCAGAACTGATAGTAGCCACCCATGCTCTGGATTTCATCCATTTGTTAGGTTTCACCCAGGCTGCCTTTTTTGCCTAGTGAAAGAACAGCCGCACACAAAGACCTGAACAGTCTTTTAGTACATACCAGCACCTGGGATTTCAGCCCTTCCTTACAGAAAACATACTTATACTTACCCATGCTGGGGCAGTGGGTTATTTAGGACGGATTTGGTGGAAATAGCACCATCTACTGAACACCCAGTATGCTTCCTGGTGGGACTTCTTGGGGTTGGGGGTTTTTGGAGGGGAAAGGTCTGTCTCCACAGCCCAAGTGACCTTGAATGCTCAGCTCCTCAAGCTCCTGAGCTCCTCAAATCAGCCTGAAGCTTTCCATCCCTGGGATGACTCAAGTTGCGTCTGTCACTTGGCTTGTGATTCAAGTCATCTGCTCTGAAGAAATGCAAAATAATCCTAGTGATAAATAGACAAAATAAATCCATTCAATCCAAGTATGAACATCAATGTATAAATACACATTTCATCCCCAAAGGTTTTTCTTTTTTTTTTTGGGATTCATTCCCAAAGTCTGTGCACACACTGTTGTGTCCCAGGCTCTGTCATCTCTGCATCGCTTATTACTCAGCGTGGAACAGATTTTGGGGCAGGCTGAGGCATGTTTTGGCTGGATGGCCACGATTTCTTGGCTTCTTACTTGGATGGGTCTGCTCGCAGAGTGGGGACTGTAATTCCTACGGAGTGACCGGTGGAAATATCCACCGTGGACAGGGTTCCAGCCCAGCGAGAGGGAGGAGAAACCAGGCGGGGAAAGTTAAAGGAAAGCACGGCTGGGGAGATCCCTCTTCCACCAAGAGAGGGGTGGCTCTCGCAGGTGA